>NC_051158.1:4433853-4633853 GCF_013339745.2 Dermacentor silvarum
CGTTGTTTTAAGCACATCGCATCACACTAGAGAAACTGAGGAGGAGGGCAGGAAGGGATTGCCTGGTTTCTAGCCGTTAAAATTTCACGGCCGCCTAAGCAGCCTTGCGTTTGGATTCCGGAAGCAAGCGTTTGACAGGAGGGTTGACTCTTAAAGGGCACTGACAATACGCATCCGTCACTTCCACAAAACAAGGTTTGTTCGGCGAAAATAATGCGCATTGTCGACAACAAAACTGTTCAAGGGACAAGGCCGTGTGTTCTGCGCTGATAATACTGTGCAGCTGTTTGAACGCTGTAACCGGCTTAAGCCAGTGGGTATTGAATTGTTCCTTAAGCAGCTCCATAATTAAATATGCTTTACTTATTACTCGCGCCGCACCGAGGTTGAATTGCTCCGGAATCTGCGTTGCTTGTGTAAGAACAGAAATTGTTGAAAGTCACGCAAAGGAAGATCTTTTCGAGTGCCACCGAATATGGCAATAGTTATGGCTCCTATGGAATGAACTGCTTAGCAAACGTTATAACGATGATCACACCACTGAAACAATCGCTGAACCGAACTGAACAAATTACTGAACTCATACCTACCACATGACCGATCAGTGCACGTTCTCAATATCACAGCTGTACGACGGCTTGTACGTCGCTGGTCCTCAATCATATCCCGACTGGGGAAAATGCGTTCTTACTGGACATTCTTACTCTAAGGCTGCAGAAAACCTGATGACGGTAAAGGAGATAACAATGCCTAAAACACAATCCACAAAAAAAGGCAGACAGAAAACAAGCAACCAAAAACCAGTAAATTTAGCTTAACAAATATACCTGCAGTAACGAAGGCTTCAAAATGCAGTACTAAGTGCTCAAAAGTTGCGAAAGGCCAGGGCCCGTGTCCACAAAATAGTCCTTACAGCAGAATCGTTGCTAAGAGGAGGCACCAGCCAGTCATGCATATTAGTATAATTATTACCGAAGGCGGCCGTACATTGGCAAATCTCTGGATATATTTTGTGATCAGCTCTGCGAAAGGCTTTGTCAATCAGGCACAGGAGGCCCTGCGTTAGCAAAAACAGAAACGCTTGTGATTGGCCGATGACTCCTTGGTCGTTGCATCGTTTCCTGTCGCGATTGGTCATCACACGCCGGCGACGCCCCGCAGTGGTTATACCGCACGGTCAGCCAATATGAAACTAACCGTATGGAGTGGCACGGCTTATTGCGATCGGGCTTCAACGTCAGCCTTCGTAATGCTGCACTCAAATAAGGGGACGCACTTTGCAGTTCGAGCCACGTGCCGCAAGTGTCATGGGTGCGCTTCATCTCACGTTGTGTGGCTTCACGGCAGCCAACAGAAGACAAGTCGGCGCCCCACACAAAAGCGCACGTGTCCCGGAGGAAGCACTGCGCGGCGTCATTTTCCGAGAATTGGCTGCATGCTCGAAGGCGCACCAGTGAGGTGTCGTCTGTTGCGCGACGTTGACAGGTTGCGTCAGCCTCCTAAACCAACCATTCGCCGTTCCTGGTTTCGAAAACAACACATTCGAGGTGTTTAAATTGGGCGCTCCTAGCACTGAGATCCATACCCGCCGAGTCCGGCTTGTTCTCACCAACTTTAACTTTGTTGCTCTGACTTTCGAAGTACTGTGCGTAGGAGTCGCTTTACCGGGCCATTCTCTTGGCTAAGATCTTGCCATTCATCACGCTAGCTGACACAGGAACGGGATTTCAATCACTGAGCTGCGGTTAAGTTCTGGATAGTGTCGATCCTGTAACAAGATGAGTCCAGCAATGTCATACGGTCTTCTCGTGTTCGGAGTGGCCGTTCTGCCTGCTGTGAACGGTGAGTGCAGCTGTTGCCGTTTGTCATAGAGTATGTATTTTGCAACGCCTGTGGTTTTACGCACTCGAATCGTTGATTTGATCCTAAATTAGGGGATCCTTGTAGACGTGTCAGATATACAAATTGCTATTCATATCAACGCAGTCTTGAAAGGTTTTACATGGATATGATACTTAGAAAAAAAAAAAGACGGATGAAAATATTACTGTTCAAAAGAATACCAAACACGACCTGCCCTTTTTTTTTCGTTAAAACATATCTTGATCTTGATCTAGCAATTCAGTGGAGTAGTCGGGCCCCGGAAAGGCGGTGGTCCCGGGTTCGAGTCCCGGACAAGGATGAATTTTTCTTCAAATTCGAGGCTTTTCTTTAGAGGAACCAGTATGGGATTCCTTTGTAGCAATTGCTACAATTGAGTGGATGTCTCATTTTACATTTAGTGTCTTGATCTTCCCCAAATATTGTCGCTCAAACTACTTCTGTGAGCATTTCAGATTGATCAGATTGTAATGAGCCCTACGTTTCTTTTGTAGACCGCAATTTTACTGTACTGGCAACAGGTAATTCACCTAAGAGTGGGGTTTCGAGCCCGAAGCAGCTTTAATTCGGATAAAGTCAGCACTTTTACTTTGATTCATTACTATGTGCCAAAGTCTCAGTCCTCGCGGATGTTTGAATTTCAGACGACTAATTTACTGTAAGTGCGCTGTGAGCAATAAACGAATCCATAAATCCTTGATTAGTAGCAAAACGCTAGCGTTCAATGCGGCGGTGGGTTTTATTAGAAACCACAAATTAGAAATGATTCAATAGCCGGCCATCAACTGCATCAATCAAAATATATTGGAAGCACATGTGCTTAGCTGGAATTGCGCAAAAGATACTCTTTTCATTGTTGTCATTGTTCTACTGCGCAAATAAGCTTATCTCCTCTTTATTATCGTGCAGGACAATGCATCAATGTTACACTTCCCAACATTCTCAACTTGGGAGAGGTGAGTCCTAAATTGCATTGCTTGAGAACAAGTAAAACATTTTCAAGATTCCTTAGTATATAAAATGACGAAGCCAAAGGTCAACTTAAGAAAGCCTTTTGTTCGTAATTGATGTTGGCCATTACCAGGCCACCTTCAGTAATATCACATTATTATTTATAGCATTACCATTAGTTGGAATTTTCTCTTACAAAAACCTCTGTCGAAAGCACTTTCTCTGTGAATGCGATCCCTTATTTTGCTTTCATTGGAAACGTTCTCAAAAGTCTTTTTTCGACTATAGGCACGCAGTTTAACACAAAAGAAAACTTGTGAAATTCTCCACTTTTCCTGTTTACTTTAAATGTATAAAAATTAGGAATGACGAGAGCGAAATCAATGATAAATGATAATAAAATATGTGTTATTTACTTTGCGTTACATTAGAAAAAATGCACTTTTTCAATATTCCCCTTGCTCTGACGTCATGTTGCCATAGCAACGTCAACCAACACACCATTTAGATGCTCGATACTGAGACGACAGTACTAAAAATAATCAACGAATGGGGAGCAAGATAAACATGAAAATGCGCCATTCATTTGTTTTTGGTACTTTATTCTTACCTGACAGCACAACAATGTTGTCTATTTTCACACCAATGGATGTTATTTTTACCTTTAGTGCCTTGGAACCACTCTGAGAGCCTGTCCTGACACGTCGGTAAGTTTTGCAATATGCTACACTGATTTATACTGTGCGCGCATGTTATTTTTACCTTTAGTGCCTTGGAACCACTCTGAGAGCCTGTCCTGACACGTCGGTAAGTTTTGAAATATGCTACGCTGATTTATACGTGTGCGCGCTTGGTTGAAAAACATAACTGCATTTCTTTTTTTCCCTGCGAAGTGTGGCAGTGTTTCAGTCACTGTCCTGACTGTAGGATTCCTCCGAAGTAAATATACAGCTAGTGTCTTTTTATTTAGAGTACTTAAAACGGCCAGAAAAAAAAAAAAGGGGGGGGGGGGTGCGCTCAAAAGCAAGAGGAAAGGCTTCAGGGCTGAAGTAGTGAGGCTGGTAGCTAACTTTAACCACAATAATCACATGCGGAAGTTTACACTGCATATTGGTGCTAAATCAGCCGTTGTCTTCTCCGTAGATTTTTCTCTGATCTCTAGGCTTTTAGTGCTGGTAAATTTTCAGTTACACTGCTTATAACCAACTATACCTCAACTGTCTTCTTTAAATGACGCTTCAACGTTTTCTACGATGCGAGGTGAAACACTGCAGTGACTAACTTTCGAACACTGAACATTGTCCTTTTCAGGCGGGCCTGATACCAGACCTCACTCGTGTCCTTGGGGTAAGTCACTGCCATGAAAAATATATATTTGCTTAAACACATATTGTCTTGCATTTGTGCATACGTGTATGCTGTCTTTAAGAACAAATGTAAAAATGGCAGCTCACTTAGTTTGGTGTAGCTCGTTGTCCCGTAGTTTAAAGGGTCGCTAAAGAGGACCTTTGATTTGACCTGTATTGCGGTTAATTAACGCCTGTGCTACAGCAAAGCAGCCACTCTAGTGGTCAATGGAGTGATAGTGGGCCATCCTTGATGCAAAAACTAATGAGACGGGGCTGACATGCACGGCCCTACAGTTTCATCGTGACGTCCTGAATTCTCACAGCATATCCCCTTGATTCACCGTGCCAACATTTGTGGACGCGATTTGTTTTTGTCTGTTCTGTCGAGTGGTGTGGCCAAGAAAAAATAACTGACACTGAACTTCAGGTGAATTGAGCCACCCGCATGCCCAATACTTGCCTCCGTTTCGGTACACTATGCTGCGTATTACTGCAGCATAGTGTACCACTCTGCTAATGCACTGCCACGTTTTACAGGAAGTTAGACGTGCTGCTTCCGGGCAACAATGTAGAATGAGCAATTTTCTTTTCTAGTAATCCATTGCAGTAAATAATTTCAAATTGTGCATGTAGTTTAAGCTGGGATTCATTTCTTCTGTTGCAGAAACGTAGAAGCACTGACTGCACAATAACTGAATAGTTAATTGCACTTTAATAATGATTTATCACTACAAAATGCACAGTGCACCATACTATCACCTTGTCTTTCGGGTAATCGAGTGTCAAGTGCATTAGAACAACGTTGCGAAAATGTGATACATTTTCAGACAGTCTATCATAATTCTCGCCTGAATATACTCGAGTCTAATTAATTGTTAGCACGTAGGTCATTTGTTAGTAGTTAATTGTTTATATGACAAAACAAAATACACAACTGAGCAGCTTTCACTAGTTTGGCAGGTCCTTTCTGTTTTTATGCAAGATATTTAGTAGTGACTGGTGCCTTCAAGTGATACCCGGCTACTGATTTTCACACTTAATTCGTACAGTGTACGGCACCGAAATAGAACAATCTCATAAATAAAAAAATCTACTCACCTAAATAAATGGAAGACTCCTAAACTTCAAGCGAAGGCAAACCTTCTGTCTGTCAAGTCTTCTGTCTGTCAAGTCTTCTGCTGAATGTTTGAAACATGATAATGTTTTCTGCTGAAAATAATTTTGCAGTGTTCATCCTGCTCGAAATGGTACAAACCGCGCTCAAGTATAAATAAACTCACATCCTATTATTTCATGACACTCTAATGTTTATGATAATGTCATCGCGGCGTGTAAAAGTACATTCTGCTGGCTAGCGTCATCGTCTGACCACTATGCCCCAACCTTTTTGTTTCACAGTGCGTACTCCAGATTTTGCCTCAGGTTGGAAGCCCAGTCTCCGTGCTCTTCAACGTCGTCGGTCTCCTTGAAGCTGTTTTGTCTAGGCTGGGCCTGTGTGAGTGCATTTTTCTTATCGACCTCACCAGTAACTTTTATATCTTTTCAATGCCTTTTATCGGTTTCTTCTTCTTAGGACGACCCTAAAATATTTAACTCATACTGCTCTTAAATATGTTTCGTCGCAAGGACTTACGCTAATGCGAAACAGCGCAGTAACGGAAGCCCACGCAATAGCGTGGTTTTGTTAGTGTGCGGAATTTAATGTATTTATGCAAGTCCTTGCTACAGAAAAATGTTTTCAAGATATGCGACCTACTAGCCAAACGAAGGGTGATTATAAGTTATGCTGTCACGTACGGTGCTTAGATTGCTACGGATGTCCTAAAAAATATTGTCATTGAACACTTCACAAGCACATGATGGCAGCTCTCTCTGTGTTAACCTCTGATCACTCCAGTCAAGAGCTTTCCATTTTATTCAATTTAACATTCGGTATTCTTTCGTTAAAATGTCAACGCCATATCGTGCAAACCAAAACGAACGAATTCAGTGCCAAATGTTTCACTTCATCGTTGCACAAGTTCTTAAGTAACCACTTTGATCTCGCTTTAACACTGCAGCTGGTGATATCGGGGGTCTTACTGACATCCTCTGCAATCCCCTTGGAATCCCGCTGTTCAGTTGCGGCGAATTCAGTCCAGGAAACATCGCCTGCCAAGAACCTCTCCAGATCAGCCTGCCCAGCGTGTTCAACGTCGGAGCGGTGAGAACGATTATCATCTCCAATCTTGCAGTCTGGTTTCGTACTAAACGCGAAGGTGGTAGCGAGTGTGCCAGGTCCGCACTGCTATGGGCTTCGTACAGGTGGGGTTTCTTAATTGGATTGAATTGTTCCCGAGATATCCGGACTCTACTGAGTATATTCCATTTCAACCTTCAATCACTGAAACTGGTGTGGCATAACTACGAATTCACAAGAAATGAAGCAGAGTAGTAGGAAGTAAATACTTCCAACCTCACCACCTCATCCCTCAGGTAAATCTAATCATAGGATTACGCTCAGACTCCACGAACAAAAAGAAAACTACCGAGATGAGAAGCGTCCTCGCTTACGCATAAACTCTTTAAATATCGTGTCACGAGCAGCGTTCACTGCTTCTATATTAGTAGTTATACTAACAGCTATTGGCATTCAACAATTTTATCGCCGCCCTTTTAGTTACGCCTATGGCTCAAAACGTTCAGCAAACTATAATAAGTGCATGTGTCTTAATATTTTGCTGGATTTTACGCCTGTTTCAATGTTGCAGTGTCTGAACCGGACCCTTTTGTTCTGCGAAGCCGGATCCACAATTTCGGTGAGGAACTTCACTTTCTGTTATTATCAGTGAATTTTGAAAGCAAAGAGGAGTTTCCTTACTGACAGTGACGTTCTTTCTTTTGTCCAGGACCCCATCCTGACAGAACTGTTCCAAGCAGTCGGGGTAAGTACGACCACTACTCGAATCGAATAACAGTTCATCGGTCTAGAGCGATAAGGCGGAACGTTATTACTGGAAATGACGAATACAAACTCTGACCACTAACCACCATATTCTATGAGTGCTTCAGAACCCGAGCGCGATTTGGTAAAGAGTCTCCTTCACACTTGCAATTGGAACTGTAGTTACGTGGGAAAATGTCCAACATACCCAAGCATGGCTCTAGTAACAGGTGTGCGGAAGATTCTTCCTGATAAAAGACATTTGTATGTGGCACACTGATCAGGATAACAGTAGCGATTTCATTGTAACACAGTTCCATATATTAATTTATTGTTGTTCTTTAAAAAAGCCACAAGAACTGTTCAAATACATGGAACTTCGTGTTTTATGTTTCAAAGTTTTATTTGGGGCGCCTTACAACTTAAGAAGGCCAAAAACAATTTGGAACACGTTTCCCTTATATCTGTAACCTAAGTGGAAGATGATTAAGAGTGCAGGCCTAACAGCGTCAGAACCCACCTTTGATCTCAATAATAAAAATAAAACATCACGAACACTTTGGTCTCAACGTGAGATGAGAGGAAGCGATGGTGATTTTCATTTATTCCTTGCTGTGACGACGGATAGGCTTTGGAATGATGGGGTGGTTTTGGCGCTTGTTACGCAATCGCGGTAACCTGAGGTAGTATTCAGGGGCACTAAACGCGCGTTGCACAGTCAGCCTAACGGATCACGTATCAGGCAAAGCTGTGAACGCTCTATTACAAGACTGCATATGGAGACGTTTCTGTAGGGATATATCGAAAAGATTTCAGTCATTTCAGATTCCTAAACTGCTCGCTGAAGCTCCTAGCTAAGAGCTGCATAAAGTTGTTAAAGACAAAGTGGTGAACCGTGTGCTATAATAATAAAAAAAAAATGCGAGGACACCTGAGCACTTTGTACGAGTTGTGAAGGTGAAAGCATTGATGTCCAGTTTGGATGCCACTGAGCGGGCCCTTTGAGTTTTGCGCTGCGAGTAACGTACCATAGTGGTAGGTGCTGACCGATTCAGCAAGCAGCAGCAGCTTGCGGTCCCAACGCCGCATGCCACCGACATCCTACGCGACGAGAGACCGAGGAAGCAGCAGCTAAGCCCAGTGGGTGAGAGAGTCGGCTTCCGAGAGCGAAAGCGAGGGTGACGTGGCGTCGCGGTGACGCCCTCTCCCCTCACACAAAACCTGGCGCAGCGCAGTTGGGCCCTTCCGCCCGATATGCGCCATCAAGGCGCACTCGTGACGTAGCATCCCAGCCAATGGCAATGCGACTTTAGGTGCCGTTTTGCTGCTGCTGCAGACGACAGACGCCGACTTTTTCGCTCAATGCGCCATTGGACGCTTTCGCATAAAAAAAATCTCTGTTTCGTCTGCAGTGCATTCTGAGTGCTGCTCCGGATGGTCTGCAACTGGACCTTGTCTCGAGCCTGGTGTGCCCCCTGGTTGACATCCTCAACTCGTCCCTGAACGAGTTCACCTCGCTACTGCCGTTCCGATTCCTGACGCGAGGAATCACCAACGCTGTCAACTCCCTCACCAACAACCTGCTTGGGGCCGTCGGTAACTGTAAGTGGTATTTGTTTTATCTGCTCATCGATGGTTTTATAAGCGCTTCAATGACGAATTATGACCAAGCTGTTGTTAAGTGTCTCATAATCCTACATATTTTTAGAAACAGCACAGAATTAACAGAAGAGAAAATCTGGCTCTGAAATTAATATATACAACTTTTGGCAATTCATCTTTCTACAAATAGCGATCGCCAGTATGGCGCTGAAATAGCTGTTGCTGAAATAAGTTATTTGCCCTTTCACGAAAAGAACTGAAATTGTGGTTACAGGTAGATGTGTCAGTGTACAAGGAGATGTGGATCATCTGATACAAGAAGCGAACTTGTTATCAGCGCTGCAAAGAGCATTACGTCGAAGTTTCCGGCAGGCAGCGTACTATCTCGCTTAAAGGGACACTACAAAGAAAAACAAATTGAGCCGTGTATTGGTAAATTATCTTTCTACAATACAAATGCAGCCACTCTTACAGTGAGAAGACGCAGGGTAAGCCTGAAAGGGCGTGAGATATAAATACAGGTGGCGACGTCGTTTCAAAATGTCACACCCAGCCAGCCGTGACGTCATGGACATTAACGGCACGTGTTCCGGCCTAGTTGGGTTTTTGTCTTTAAAGATAGACTGAATTGCCTTGTAGAATAGATGACAACGCTTAGAAAGCTTGCAGAACATTTACTCTGCCACAAGGACCCAAATACAGGAGCATATTTTGAAATTCGTGACATCACACTGACTTACAGACGCCGGGGTTTCAGCGCGAAGTTAAATATTACATAAAAACCTTGACCGCATCTTGCTCTTCTAATGTTTTGTGACGCCAATGTCTGTACCACGGCAACTTCTAGGATTGCTTTTGTTACAAAATATTGTACTTGGATTTAGCGTTATATTTATGACTGCTTTTGTGACATGAACTCAAAAATAAAGATATGTTGTATTTGATAGGTAGACACCATGAAAGAAGGAGACGAACACACGCTCATTATCTCCATCCCTTTTCTAGCGTCATTATTGCGTACTTTGTGTGTGGTGTTATCTGCAAGACTTTCCACGAACTCTCAAAAGTGGTTTGCATAGCCCACAATGCTTTTTAGATATCTTTTATTTGAGGGAAGAGCACATTAAGGTGGAAAAACAGGCACGAATGGTAACTTTATTTTGTTATGGCAGGCAACACATGGTAATAACGTAGAGATATGTATATAGACTTAATAAGTAATAATGTAAGAATATAGCTTACTAGGTTTAGCATAAGTGCATGTAAAGGACAAACCGCAAATATATGTACTTCCTGTTATGCTTCTTTAGAATATACACTCTTTAAACTTATAGCGGCCTCTTTATATTTATCGCGTAATTGATGGTAGTCGGCCTCAATTCCTGCTATTCTAATCCATCTCGTTTTCTTTTTTTTTTTGGCTGGAAAAAGACTATGCTGTATTGCGAGTTTGTTTTGTCATGCCTGTCTAAAAAAATTATACTTACGTCAAACGCAGGTAACAAATAGCTTTTACGAACCAACTGTGCCTGAGCTCAGCCCGCCTGCCGGAAGCAGGAGGAAAATGAGGAAACCATCAACGCCATTTTGCGGAGTACAGTAGGAGCTGCCATACTCATCAACACTAGCAGAGTCAGGAACCACTACCACAAGACCTGCCAGCAGTCATCATGTCCTGCTCCATACATGAGGTCCTGGATGCGCCATCATGCCAAACAAAGAAGAAAATCTTGAAGGAGCATGAGGACGCTCCCAAAAGCGTCCAAAAACAGCATCGTCTTAATCTGGGCAGAACCGTGGGCCCTGCGTCTCATAGACGCTCAACTACAGCGAGGAAATGACTGAACGTCTGCCGGTCGCGGCTCAAGCATTTGACGTTTGATTCGTCTGGTTCTTGGTGAATAAAGTGAATTATTGTTCTCAATTCGTGCACCTGTCTGTTCATTGAACCACACGGGACCTCTTGTTCAGTTTATTGCACATTGCTTTCTGTCATTTTTCAGAATTAATACGTAGAATATTCATTACGACTATGTAGTCGGTAGCATAGTATAAAGGCGCACGAAGTATCCGTATGAAATATCTGTACGGAATACACAACTTTGCCTGTATATCCGAGACGGAATATCCAACAAGACCTAATGTCAACTGTTTCATATTTCCTCTCATAGGATATACAGGCACAGAACCTGACCGCCATGTTCGGGCATAGCACGGTGAGAACTTGTGTAAAGAAGGAGCGCACAGCAAGGCAAATGCCATGCAGCGATCTCTCCCGCTCGATTATATGCCTCTCTTATCATCCACCATTTCTTACTGTCTTATCCCGTTGATAAAGCGGGCAAAGCACATCTCTGACATACACTCTAACCATGTACTGACCGCCATATTCGCATGTTCGGGTACTAGCATGGTGAGAAGCAGCTGCGCCCAGGACGTCTCCTGTGAAAACTATCTATAATGCCGTGAATGTCCTTTGTCTGCACTTCTTGTTGAGCCGTTCCTTAGCGTTGTCCTTTCACACTTCTGATAACTGGAAAAATAATCGCGTACTCCTCTTTTGTCTTCCTCTGTGCCTTGTTCCGACTGCCTCGCGGAAACAGGGCCCGGAACGTGACGTCACCAGTGTTAAAGCTGTCGATGGGCCCATATTCAAAGGACATCAGTTCATATCCGCATGATAGCGTGCCTTCTGCCAGGCAGCCACACGCCCGCTATTCTTCGTACTCTGACTTGAATGTTGTGCGCAATGGAGTTATTCCACCTCGTGTAGCGAGTTATGTACTGAGCGTGCGCCGGCACTAGCGTGTAGCAGAAAAGCATGTAGTCTTCATACGCCGAGGTTGATGATGTTCTCAAAGAAGAAAATAGCGCCAGCGTGATGTTTGGTGCTGCGCACTGTCTTCTACAGAATTACAGGGCCAGGAGGGAAGAGTGCTCATGGGGAGGGTACCGAAGGCGAGAGAGAAACCTGCTGGCTCAATTTTAAGCTCACCGGGGCAGTTTACAGTCGTCGTCATGCGTTCGTTGTCAAACCACTGTCGCGAAGCCGTCGTGGTAGTTTCATCATCGTCATTCCCGTCTTGTCAGTCGAAGGCGGTCTGACGGTGACGTCGGCATGAAGACAATGGGATAACGACACTGAAATGATGACACAGGCATGACGACGACAGCGTTAAGTCAATGACGTAGAAGCTTGCGAGCTGTTAACTTTAAAGCGCTTCGCTCGCGGTATTCCGGCCTTCCGGTATTTCATGTTTTAAAGTCATTTTCGAATTTTTCGAGGTTGTACCTCCCCCTTGAACTGGGCTTTCGTATGCAGGACATGTGACACCTTTCCGCGCTGTTGCTCTCGACAACAAAGATATTCCGAGAACAATGTCACCTAAATCTACATCACAACGCATTCGCCCAAATCATAAAGTTGTATCCTGAGCACAATGTGAACAAGTGTTTTATCGGAGTTGTACGTCACAAGGTAATTCCCCGAACCATAAAGTTCTACACAGTCGTTAGTAATAATTAAGTAACTGACACAGCTACCCTACAATCACTGTATATGAAAAATCATGAGCCTTGCGCTGCTCTTGCTTGTTTTTTTCAAAAACGCATATGATATAAGTCTCAAGTATTCTTCTAAGGTTAATTAGCATGGCTGTGGTACTGATGACAACTGCATTGCTAAGCAAACCGGATTGTGCTTTTGTTGTGGTAACCTTATGTAACTAAAGACTTTACAGAGCCCAAGCCAATTTCTTTTATCGCTTCTCACCGGGTCAGCGCAAACACCAGCGTGGTGGTGAAATACATGTCTTAGCACACCATCGTCGTGTGTGCATTGTAAACATCTTGGTCACGTCAACCACTATTTACTAGAGGCTCCTGACTTTGACTAAGAACGTAAAAAAACTAACAGATAGACTAAATCGTCAGGTAGCCTGCCGCTCGAGTGCGAGTGACATTTGGTTCCCGCGAAGGCTCTCGATATTTAGTAGAGAGAGGCCTCGGCCCCACCTAAAGTTCGTCCGTGAAACGGGATTGGAGTGTTAACGACAGGCCGTGTGGGACGATGTGGATGGATGAGGTGCAGCCTGTTGCGCTCCGTGCCAAGTTTCGTGTGTTACCGGCTGCCGTTATGGTACCAGATGTGGTGTGACCGGGCTTCAGACACCCTACCGCCTACGATTAGTGGTGCTCGGGCGGAGCAGTTGTCGGGAACTTATGCAAGGTTATAGGTGCGCGTCTGTGGCTAGCAAGAGCCCCCCTCCTCCTCCTCCTCATGCGGTTCTTACGACCGCGTGGTCACATTAATTTCAAATAAAGGATCACAGTTAGGCATCGACGGGCACATTTTTACAGGAGATGGTCAAACAAGGCATTTATTTACGCTACATTGAGACATAAAGGGGGGCCACAACAACGATGAAGGTGAACCGGCCCAAACACGCTTCATCCTCTTTCTCCTCTGCTTATGCAACAAGTGCGTACTTTTCACCGTAGGATAAATGCCTCATAAAAATACACTTGGCGCTTAGGCTGACCTCCTCTACCTTTCTGTAAATACAATTAACGCTCTCTCTTGGCGTATTAAAGAGAAAACTTGTGACACTCCCGTGATACATGCATGAAGCTGCAAATAAAACCCGCGCACTTTCTTTGCAGAGAAAGCTTTGCAGTCGAAGATGAATTCATCGTACGCTTAAAGTACGGAAAATTTTACAGAGGTGTATATTATACGTATGTACCGCTCCGGAGACAGCTACGCGGGGCTTAGAAAGTGACACTTCGTTTTAACGCGACACCGTTAGGGGCCCTGTGTCGCAGAAAATCAGGCGTCGGAGTCGGCGTAGTCGCGCCGGCGTCCGTGGCTGAGAAAATCATCCCGAACCACCCCGACCACGCAGACCCTCCGCGTGGCGCAGATTTGTTAGCGACCTAATTGAATTTCTCAAAGTAAAATCCGTCAGAAAAATCGTGA
Organism: Dermacentor silvarum; assembly: GCF_013339745.2. Classification (NCBI taxonomy): domain Eukaryota; kingdom Metazoa; phylum Arthropoda; class Arachnida; order Ixodida; family Ixodidae; genus Dermacentor; species Dermacentor silvarum. Next base: position 4,447,538 of record NC_051158.1, read on the forward strand.
AGTTCGACTTAACCACAACCTACAGACATGATAGCGTCGGATTGTAATTTGAATGTACGAGAAAATATAATTCTGTTACGAGGAAACTCGAACACAAACCCCTTTTTTCCAGCATTTCTACCATACCAAGAGCGGCACGCCCGGGTAGGTTACTTGCAAAAACACCATCCAGATGGCGCTTGCCTCCTCGGCAGCGGTGCGCAGAGGCGACGGTGGAGAAAAAACAAAGCTGCAGTTGCCGGGAAGCCTGACAAGCATTCAGAGATCTTTGAATGCTATCGCGTTCCACTCTTAAAGGCTAAGCTTAAGCATCCTCCTAATTTTTTCTTTCGTTTTTGAAGATAGTTGTTATGGGCCCTAACTCTCTACCCCAAAACGACGTCGATGTCCATGGCCACTGTACCAAAATGCTGGAAAACGAATACGAGACACTCAAGCCTCCCCGATCCGATTGCGGAGACCTTTGGCGCCGCAGTCAAGCGCGTTGCTACAACGCTACGCCAGCTCCGTGCCAAGTAATTGGAAATAAAACATTTTTACCATCATGTACCTGTTGCCAAAACGTTGTCCTCAGCCTGCTGCTTCAGTAGTTAAGCGACTGTTGATCACTTGCAGTCTCCTACTTCCTCCGAACCTGTACATTTGAACACTTGTGTAGAAAGTCAAGCTTGATAGCGATTTGGAATGACCGAATTCGCTGGAGAACTGCGAATTACTTTTGTGCTTCAATGCATAAAACGACGTGTTGTTAAGAAAGTAACTGGAACGCCAATGCATTTCTCTGCAAAGATCGGGAATTAATTTCTCTAAACTGGTGTTATGCTGATAATTCGTTCCAAGTTGATCCGCCTTACGAACTCCACGGCTACAATTTGTATATTGCAATATGGGCCATCAGGTAATTAGCTAATAACTTAATTAGTGATATTTGTAAATTAGTCGATTATGGATTTCAATCTTTTTTTCGTGCAAGTAGTGTCTGCCTTTTCGAGTGGACCAGCTCATGCACTAGAATTGTGCTACCTGCCACAGTCAACTTCTAAAAATTTTGTAAGGTGTTCGCTGAAACACTCTGTCTATGGGATAAGAAGCCAACAAACAACGACACAAAGGGCAGCATAGGATAAATTACATGTACTTATTAATTGAATTAGAGAAATTATAAATTATGCAAACAAAAGTGGATTAAAAAACAACTTGTCGCAGGTGGGCAACAATCCCACGTTTGCACATTACGCGTGCGATGCTCTTACCAGTTGAGCTACCGCGGCGCTGTTTTCCCATCCGCTTTCTGGGTTATTTGTTTCAACAGGAAAGTGTTATGCCGGGTTTCATGAATGACTTCCTGCAACGGTAGGGAGCTTACATGCAACGGCGTTGCATGTAGGCTCCCTATGCAACGGATGAAACGGATGCCATCTAGGAGCGGTGAAGTGAAGTACTGCATCGTGGCACACAGGGAGCGCTGGGGTAGTCACAGCGTCGCGGAGGCTCCAACACGGTGTAGCCATAGAATAAAGAACCAAGTGTAAACGGCTTTGTGACTTAGTAAACTCGCCATTTTCAACGAAGTACTGTGTAATAGCTAATAAAGTATACATAATTAAAAGTGCCCGATGGCAGGATTCGAACCCAGGACCACTAGTACGAAGCCCGATATTGAAACCAATATGCCACGAACGCACGCACCGTTACGCGGCTTAGAACGCCCTTATCAATTTCTCGCGGGCAAGTCAGCGCGTTGAGACGCCTGGCGCGTTTCAAGGCCACTTGCCAGCAGTACGCCGCGCGCGATGCAAACATGCAACATGGTCGCCGTCCCGCAAATCGCGCGTCGTTCGCTGCAGCGGACCGTCAGTTCATGAAGCAAACATGCAACATTCTGTAAAGACACGTTTCACTTTCGTGTTCTACCAATTCCTATGAAAGTGGGATCAACCATAATTTTTTTATTGCGATAGCAATTATATGGACACTCAAAAGCAGATTTCTGCCGTCGGCGTCGCCGTCGCCGTGAGGTTCCGTATGACGTCATTTGGAGAAGAAATCGTCGCCGATGATAAGTGGTTCTTGAGGGAAAGGGAAAGGTTGGCGCTATCTTCTGCAGCCCTTGAGGGAGCACGGCTCAGCGCCAATTCGTCGCCGCGCGCCGAACGCTGTATGTGCGAGTGAAAAGGCGCGAGGGGCGCCTCTTTCACGGGGAGTGAACGCACGGCGGAGAACGAACGCGCGTTCTGCGCCGTGCTCGCTTAAGGGCTGCAGAAGTAGGCGTCTCTTTTCTCCTTTACAATGACCATATATGTAGAGCAAACGTGCCTTCTTCCGACGCGCGAGAGGCCGTGTGGGAGGGGGAGGGAAGGGAGGCGACGTTTAGCTGCGCCACCAAGTGCCTATTTATATCAGAGGCTCCGGCAACAGTCACCAACGCCGCACGCATTTTGAGCGAACGCGGGCAAAACGCCGATGGCGTCGACAACAGGTCTGCGTGTTGCCGATGCTGCTGCATGTCCAAGTTTATACAGCTGATAAAGCTAATATCATTACTCCGTATAGCTCTCTACAAGTTTGCTATCGCAATTGATGGTTCGCCTTTCAGGTGAAACTGCGACAACTTTTTTACTACTAGAACTAACTCTGGGAGTGTTAGCCAGCGCCAACACTCACAGACCTTGGCGGCGGATGTGGAACGTCCTTTCTGCCGCAGGCGTCACGAGTACGTGACGGGCGTCACGAGTCAAGCGTCACGGGAAGGTAGCGGTTCCTTCTGCGTCACGCGAACATGTAGCAACCGCGTATGTTTAGAACACCGACCGAGGAGCTCAAGGGCAACGCCAAACCTTGCCTTTACTGTCGATACTTCGCCCATGGGGCGAAACTGCCAAATTTCAACGCGACAGCGTTAAGGGTCCCGTGTCGCAGAAAATCCGGCATCGGCGAAACGCCGGTGGCGTTGGCGGAAATAAGCATGCCGAAGCACATCATCCCGAACCACTCCGACCGGGCAGAGCCTTCGCGTGGCGCAAGGCGTTAGTGAACTAAAATTGAATTTCTCAAAGTAAAATTCATCATAAAAAAACGTAAAGTACGACTTAACCACAACCTACAGACGCGATAGCGTCGGATTGTAATTTGAATGTACGATAAAAAAGCTTGATAAGCAGCCAGGGATCTTTGAAAGCTATCGCGTTCCACTCTTATAATGGCGAAGCTTCAGCGTCCTGCAAATTTTGTTCGTCACCGTATACGGCGAGGGTAGAGCGTTGCATGTAGGCTCTCTAGGCGAGGGTTGTAGAGAGCGCCATTTATTGGGGGGCGCCTCCCGAAGTGTTAGATGGCGCGGTGACCGTTCGCCAGTGCTCGCCCAAAATTTAAACACCCAGCCTGCGCGCCACCGGGGGAGTAACTATGTGACTGACGGCTTGAAAGTTTCTGGCCGACTGCCGGGATTGGATGAGTTGTGTGGATTCCCTCATCCACCTCTACTTTCCTCTGTCCACCCGTTACTGTTCGCTACAGTGTTTACAAGAAGCTTCGCCACGGGGCCAGCTCCAATTTCCCTATTGAAATACATGCAACACGCAAAAATGCCTTTATGACACACCTGATGGACTAAGTGGGAATTAAATTTGTCGCATTTAAGAAAGAAAATCAAGTTCCAGTGATATTATAAAGCAGAATCTTGATTTAGGATATCCATTAAAAAATTCGAAAATCAGCAAGTTAAAAATATTTGGGCTCCAATCCACGCTGTGAAGGTGGTTGGCCAGCGAAGATTTGGTATCACCTGATCCGATAGACCAATCTGACGTAGCCTTGAACTGGGTCCCGCCGAGCCTGAGCGCGACGCCGTTGTGGATATTGGCGTTCCTATTCCCGTCGCCGTTCATCGTGTTCACGCTGCTCTTCGGGAGTCCTAACTATGCGTGGCCTTTCCATAGCGCTATCACAACATAAATGAAATAAGCTGCTAGGCGGTTCTTCTTTTACATATGAAAGTGTAGTGACGTCACACCCTGCTTCGTATACTACAGTTGCCGCTTCCCAGCCACTGCAGCGTATGCAACCGTAATCTCTACCGGCAAACGCTTGTGGGGAACGCTATGAGCCAAGGCGAGCTTTCTGGTTCTTTTTTTTGTTTCCCCCGCACGGCCAGCGCCGGCGCTGCCACGGATGCGCGCAGGCGAGCGCCATCTGGTGGGGCTGCAAGGAACTCAGTGGCATGCACGGCGCGCGCCTTCCGCTGCGATTGATTTAATTGTCTGTCGACGGAGACGAAGAAATCCTGGGATCCTAGTCCACTGCAGCTTCGCTGTAAAAGCTGAAGCAATAACTTCAAAAATCTCAAACACCGCCCCAAGAACAGATATCATTGTTCTGTAGACTACACCTGTTAGAGCATCTAAAGCGAACAAATATGATACAATTTACAGACTTCATGCAATGGTTACGATGTTCACGAAGGTTTTGAAAAATGCCTGCTCCCATAGTAATAGTATGGTTCATACTATTATTTACTACACTATTATATACTATATACTATACATTAATAAATATTATAAAAATGCAAAAGGCCTGCTCACATAGCAATAGTATATATAATACCGGTTATTATTACAGAAGCGTTGCCCGGCTTGGATGATTCATTAGGATGCAGAATCGTGATATCGTTTTATTATTGTTGAATTACAGAGTTGCAAACTTCAACCTACAGTTTCCAGAAATTTTTGAAATGTTAGGATACGAAAAAAATTGTTAGCATGAATTGAAAAATAATTTCCGGCAGTTACATTTTAACATTTGCTTTTAACTGCAAAAAAAAGAAAAAGAAAAACACTCATGAATATCGGCGCTGGGGTTGCAGTAAAATACGATGCTTAAGAATCATCCTGTATTAACAGAGGTGGGTGGATACCAACTTTTCGAATACGAATCGAATACGAATCGAATACGATTAGTCAGTATCGAAAATTGAATCGTCAATCGAATAGTCAAATACAAACCCAAATATTTACAACCGGAATATTTATTTTCATATAAATCGGTACCAGGCTTGTACTGACTAATAAAAAAGATGATTGAAATGCAAAAAAGTTGCCACTGGAGACAAAGGTATCATTGTAGAAATCAAATGTCCGATCTGTTCTGGATTATGCGTGTGCTGTGTGGGATCCGTGGTCGGCCCGTGACGTAAACAGTTTAGAAAGAATTCAAAGCATAGCCGTTCGTTTTGTTTGTTCAAATTATGCCAGGAATTTCAGTGTTTCAAGAGCAAAAGAAAGCTTCGGTTGGGAATCGTTGCAGCAACGCAGGAAATATCTAAGATTGAAATTTTTTCACAACATATTCCACTCTCGAACAGGTATAGACCCCGGGAAATATTTTTTCAAGCCTGATTATGTTTCTGAGCGGCTGGACCATGAAAAGAAGGTTAAAGAAATAGCGTGCAAAACTGAAGCGTTTAAAATGTCATTTTTTCCCAGAACCATAAGCCAATGGAACAAGTTACCATCCTACGTCGCAACGATTTTTTCAAATGATGTATTTTCAAACTGTATACGCCCACTGAAGTAAGATAGTGTTTTTGTGTGTATGTGCGAGTATGAAAGTGTTCCGGGTGCATATTTTGTTTTGCCTGCTTTATTGATTGGTTCTTTGTTTCCTTCTCCCCCCCCCCCGCTGTAATGCCTACGGGCGCTGTGGGTATTGTGATAAATAAAAAGTTAACTATGAAGACAATTACGATCAATTTGAAACACAAGATTAGTCACAAGAAAAGAACTGGAGGAGTAGCCTCTCAACATTATTAGAACCTCGTTACAAACAAGCTGTCCAAGAAGGATTGGGTGCTAGATGATTAGTTATCCAAGTACACTATTTCGATCGCTGCTGAAGGGAGACCAGAACTGGTGGGGAAAATGGAAACTTTGCTGAAGGACTTACGTGCCGTAGACAGATACTCGTATATAAGACCCACTGCAAGGAAAACGTCATTGTTTGTAGAGTAGAAGATAAAACTGCCGCATTACTAAACTGCCATACACACAAAATGACAGACTACAAGCATAAATCATAGGTTGTCATGTTTGCTTCAACCGCCAAACCGCAAACAAAGCTTTCATTATAGCCATTTTGTTTCTGCATTGCTTCGAAATCATTTCTCATTGCTTCACTTCTCATAATTTGCGATACTTTGTTTGGCAGACAGAGAACTGTAACCAGACTTTCACGGTTGGTTTCTGATAAATATTTGCATAGTTTCGGTTTTCGAAAATACCGAATGTTTCATTTTCGAATACGAATAGTGAGATTGTAATGTTATATTCTTATTCGGAACTTCGAATATTCGCTCCCCCCTGGTACTTCATAATTTACGACGAGGGAGAATTCTGGATTATAATTGACCCCAGGTAATTGAAGTCAACCTAGAGCCCTCCTATACGATGTCCCCATAACCTACTGTGCCGCTTCAGAACATTAACCCCCTCTCCCCCTCTGAAAACTTAATTATCGACATGATTTGTCTCACGGGGGCTTCTCTGTCTATCGCTGCTTTATACATATCTTTGAATACAACATTTAAATATCGAAACTGTACTTTCAATAAGATACAGTCAAAAAACAATAAAATCAAATTCAAATTGCGGAGTTTTACGTGCCAAAACCACGATCTTATTATGAGGCACATCGTAGTGGGGGACTGAGGATTAATTTTGACTACCTGGGGTTCAATAACGTGCACCCAATGCACATACTTTTTTGCATTTCGACCCCATCAAAAGCACAATGAACGCGTGTGACAACGACTGCAGTTTTTCAGTGAGTCCCGATGAATAAATACCCAACACACTACCGCTATTGGAGAACCTCGGGCAAACGTCGGCTGGGATAAGTGTCAAAAAATCTTGTTTTCGGTACAAGGGGACGCTTCTCAAGCTTATCGAGCACGAAACAGTGTGCTGAAATGTGAAATTTGAGTGGAAACGAGGACAGTCGCACGGAAGGTCGGCAATCAATTGTCTACGCACCCAGATAAAGAATTTAGCTGTGCTTTATTTGTTGTTATTGTCAGTTTTCTTCATGATAGCAAGTAACAAAAAATGGAACCCCTGGACTTGCTTTTTTTTGTTCTAGCTTATGTATCTACGTTCATATACCATCGTCCTTCCCAAGTGTTACAAATTGAAGCGATCAATTGAATATGTGTTAAGGTATTCTGTGCTTACAATATTCTTCGAATATGATCAAGGGCGGTCACTTGTATCCTTTTTTTGTATATATTTCGTTTTTTTTTCATGCTGACATTAGCTTAACAGTAGCGAAAAGTAGCAAATGGACGGTAGCATGAGCGGCGCGTTATGTAAACAAGAACGTCACACAAACGGCGTCATCCGCCATCCTGTTTACTCTGACTTGTTTAGTTACGCTGGCAAGTTTAAGTAACAATTTCGTCACGTTGTTTTAAACACAAAGTGTTTCCCTAGCATTATCGTGGTGGATGGAAAGAAGGCTGCGCCCGGTTTCTCCTGTCCAAATTTTACTGCCACATCAACAGCGGGGCACGTGGCTTCCGGAAGCAAGCGTTTGACAGGAGTGTTGACTCTTAAAAGGCGCTGACAATACGCATCCGTTGCTTCCCACAAAAAACAAGGCTTATTCTACAGTGCGTGTTGTTGACAACAAAACTTCTAAAGAGACAACGCTTGGGAGGGTGAGGCCGTGCACTCTGCACTAATAGAACGGTGCAGCTGCTTGGATGCTGTAGTTGGCGTAAGATAAGTTGGTATTGAAAACTTACTTATGCAGCTCAATCACTCAACATGCTTTAGTGAATGTTTGCACGAAAATGATGCTCAATCGGTGCGAAACCTGCGTTGTGTTGTAGGAACATTAATCTGTAGGAACGTAAGGTCATGCAAAGGTTTTTGAGTGCCTCGGAATAGAGCGATAGCCACTTATACGGAAAAAAACGAAGATTATGGCACGATGGCAACAATGTCAATAGGGCGATGGTATGAAGACTTGCATGTCACAGGTCCTATAATAAATCCCGGCTGTGTCCAAAATGTGTTCTTCCCTTGCGAGATCTATGGCTAAGTAAACTTGGTAATGTATGAGCAAAGTGACGATGTCCAAGGCAGAAACTCCCCAAACCGTTCAGAATATCCTTAACAGACGTGGCTTTATGAGGAGGCTTACAGACCTCTGGCAATGCTTGCCGAAGCAGTTACGAAGACGTAAGGGGACGCAAATGCGTCTGAACGAGCAAAAGCGTACCTGATTGGTTGAATGCTCCTCAGACGTTGCATTGTTTATGGACGCAATGGGTCAGCACATACCGAAGGCACCACGCAACGGTGATTGTCAAAGGTCAACCCCTAGCAGAGTTGTCCTTAGCGACAGACATCGCTGTGTCCAATCGGGCGTAAACCTCAGCCTTCCTACTGCTGCACCGAATTAGCTGTGTGCACTTTGTGGTTCGAGCCACGTGCCGCACTTGTCAAGGGTTCGCTTCACTTCACGTTCCGTGACGTCGCGGCAGCCAATAGAAGACAAGTCACCCATGTGCCGTAGGAATCCCCACGACGTCAGTTTCCAAGAATCGGCACCATGCTCGAAGGAGCACCAATGAGCGGGTTTCTATTATGCAACGTTGACAGTTTCCGTCAGCTTTTTAACCAACCATTCGCTGTTTTTTTTGTTTGGAAACCAAGACCTTCGAAGAGTATAAATTGGGTGCTCCCAGCCTTGGGATTCATACCCGCCGAGTATCCCCCGGCTTCAGCTGCTCTGACCAACTTCGTTGCTTTGACTTTCGAAGTACTGCGTGTAGGAGTTGCTTTATCGGGCCATGCTCTTGGTTGCGATCTTGCCTTTCATCCCGCTAGCTGACACAGGAACTAGATTTCCCTCACTGAATTGCGGTTAAGTTCTGGATCGTGCCCATACTAACCAAGATGACTCCAGCAATGTCTTACGTGCTTCTTGTCTTCGGAGTGGCCATTCTGCCAGCAGTGAACGGTAGGTTCAACTTTTGCCTTTTGTCCTTTAATGTTTTTTTTTGCAATGCGTGTTGCTTTGTTCTTTCGAATTGTCGATTTGACTGCAAGTTAGGAATCCTTATAGACGTGCCACATCTACAAATCTATATTGACATTTGAAAAGAGTCCGAAGGGTATGAACTAAAGAAAGATTGAAAGAAAAGGAATAAAAAGTACATTAAGCAGTATATATAACAAAGTCTACCTTTCTTGGTCATAGTGTACTTGAACCTTCCTCCAGAAATCGTTACTGGGGGTATTGCTGCAAACCTGGCTAGACGTGATTCTAATTGGTCATATGCGTTCCTTTTGTAGGCCGTACCAATTGTACTGCAATGAAAACAGGCAGTTTATTTAAATGTCGAAATTTTAAATCACGATGCTCTATATCTTATCTGTAGGCGCCGCCGCAGTGGAAAACTCTGTATTAATTTTGATTCCATCCAATATTCGCTAAAACGCGGAAAAATATCAACACCCGATTTCTTTTGCATTGCCGACGGTTTGTTGAAAATTAATCCGCTATGATCAAGACACTGAGATACTGTCGCAGCTGAAATCGGCAGTGGGAAGAAGCCAAAATTACATCACCGGCTGTTAATTGCCTCCACCAAACTGTATTAGGACTGCATTTTGAACGGAGCTGAGATGGAAATAGAGGAATATATACATCGATTTTATTGTTGACGTTGTTCTATGCCACACAAAAAAGACAAAAAAAAAAAAAGACTGGACTCACTTTGTATTCTCCTGCAGGACAGTGCATCAATGTTACACTTCCCAACATCCTCAACTTGGGAGAGGTGAGTAGTACCCCGTGTCGCTAGTGAGCACTGTTTAAACTTTGTAGTTTCTTAATCTACTTTTGCGTCTATGTCGAGATGAAAGCACGTTCCATACCTTTCATTTATCGCCAACGGGAAAATCGAGCATCCTATTTAGACAACTCGTATTTTTCACCTCTAGTGCCTTGGAGATACGCTGAGAGCCTGTCCTGACACGTCGGTAAGTTCTGCAGCATACGATGAAGACTTATCTAAGTGTTTACGCTGTGTCTGGAACGAGAACTGTGATATCCGTCTCGCGAGGAGCGTAGTAACGTTTCATTCACTTTCCGAACCGGAAGTGTGCAGAAATTGGTGTAGAAATTTAGCTAGAGTGATAATGTGTGATACAGTGATATAATAAGAATAACCGCGCACTGAGAAGAAAAACGAACGCGTAGCCACAACGCAAGCACAAGCGTCCTCTTCATTTTCATTGCACTATTTTTATTAGCCATGAACCATTACAAACTTGGCCATTTTTCAATCTTCTTCAGTAATTACATGTAAAGTAGTTATGCTATCATAGCCTGGGGGTATCTGAGATCCCGACAAAGGCTTGTGTGATACATGCTAGGGGTTAACGACCCGACGCTTTAATACCGCCTGCTACAACATATTTTATCGGCGCTCAAATCGGACAGGGCAGGAAAAACTAGCCGTCAGTCGTTTCTCCTGCATTTATATTGCTGTATCCTATTGGTTTTCCGCGCTGCTAAATTCTATCTCACAAAATATCTTATCAACTAGCTCAACCATGTTCTCTAACCGGTCCTTTACGTTTCTTTTAGATATGAAGTAACGGTTATAGCACTAATTAGGTTTGAACACTGCTGTCTTTTACAGGCGGGCCTGATTCCAGACCTTTCTCGTGTCCTTGGGGTAAGTCCCAGCATGAAATGAATATCTCGCCTAAACACATATTGGCTTTCATTAGTACATTATTGTCTATCGCCTGCACGAGCAAGTGGTAAAATGTTAACTAATTTGTGCTGGTTCAGCTCATTGTTTCGTCCGTATAGGTAGACTAAAGAGGGAAGTTAACCTAAGCTGTGTTGGCAATGTACGTGTCTACAACAGAAAAGTGGTCGCTGTTACCCGAAGTCCAGGCTTAGCAAGCCATCCAAAACGCAAAAAAAGGGAAAAGATTCACTCCGACGCTGCCTTAAATTTCTTGTAAGAGCTCGTTCTTCCGTCATAAATTTTGACAGGGTATGCTCTGAACTGGTGAACTGTTAATACGCAGAAAAAGGATCCCATTGCTTGCTTTAGGAGCGAAATGCCCGATCCACCAAATTTCGAGAGCGTCGCAAGTTTTGCTGGTATTGCCTGCCTCGTAAACTGATTTTGCAATGAGCTTCCCACGTGTTCAGACACAAAATGTTCTGAATTTTAAGTAAAATCGTATACCGTTATTATATGGCCCTTGAGTGGGAATAATGATGCGATCGGCACGTTGGAACTTAGATGTGCTGCCCGGCACGATTACGTCTCTCCTCACCATCATGCCTTTGACCTCTTTTTCGCAGTGTGTGCTCCAGATTTTGCCTCAGGTCGCAAGCCCCGTTTCCTTGCTCTTCAACGTCGTCGGTCTCCTCGAAGCAGTTCTGTCTAGACTGGGCCTGTGTGAGTGCCTTTTTCTTTTATTAACGTCATCAATAAATATCGTCCGCCTTCCACGCGTATCAACAATTTTTAATGCGGATCACTTATGAAATCTTTCCCAGGTTTTTTTTTTCATCCAACGTTCGGCCAGGCAACCTCAAATGCGCATTAAAAATAATAAAATACATGTCTAATGTTGGCATTCGAATGCGGATCCCCCAGCGCAGCAGCGTGATGCATATCCGATGAGACCACTAATTTTTTTCTCTTTATTATCTATTAAAACACAGATACATGCATAGAAAGATAGAATGATAAAATCATCAGTCCTTGCCTCATGCGAACCAGCGGTTTTAAACGCTTGGCGTGTGCATCACGTCTCACAGCTAACAATCGGTGCTGTGCAAAACATGGCCTCGGAGACGTGTTTCTCGCTCCCCAATCGCTTCTGGTGCATGCAATTAGCAAGAGTATGGCCTTCGAGATCAGCTTCTGGTACCCAGAGAGAGAGAGAGAGAGAGCCTCACTGGGGCGTGGATTTAGACACCATCCTTTAGCATAACAGTCAAAAGGCACCTCTTTTCCTCATCCTTCTCTAACGGCAGTTACCACTTCAAGACGGTATGTGACATTACACTGCCCTTGATACGTTCTTGTCCAAACGCCACACCCAGAAGCAGTTACGTGTGCTTCATTGGCGCGCTGCGTGTTGGTTTTCTCATTCTCTCTACAAATTCCTCCTAGATATTGCGGTGCGCGCTGATATGGGACCCAACCTCGGAGGTTATGTCTCTATGCTTATATATCGTGTTTTGTACTCCAGTTCCCGTATGGCATTCCCTAAAATTGTAGCCAGATGTTCGACACATACGCCAAGCGTTCTCTTCCTCGTTCTCTCTCATACATACCGCAAATAAAGCACCAGCGCCACGCGCGCGTGTGGGGGTGGTTGATGTCATTTTCATTGCACTGATTATAGTAGTACGCGAGATGGCGTTACTCATTCTCCTACACACATGGCGTTGCTGAAGTTCACATAACAAGTGCGCATTACAAAACCCAGCGTTGAGAAGGTGTGCGTGAGTCTCATTCTGATGGTACCTCAACGAGCCCAAACAGCGGATCTTAAGCACAGAAAAACTGAAACACTAGAACAGTTCATAACATGAGTTAGGCGGCAAATGCTCCGTATCTGCGTGGATTCCTACACGCGTGTGATCTGCGTAATTTTCGCACTTCCCCGTATCCCGGGTTGTTGAGCAATCGCCTTTCGCTCGTTTTCGCACTGCAGCCGCTGACATCGGCGGTCTCGCGAACATCCTCTGCAATCCCCTCGGAATTCCACTGTTCAGCTGCGGCACGTTCAGTCCAGGAAACATCGCCTGTCAAGAACCTCTGCAGATCAGCCTGCCCAGCGTCTTCAACGTGGGAGCGGTGAGAACGGTTATCGCAAATAAACTTACATGCCATACCTAGCTGATTGGCAGGTCGAAAGGTGTACATTGATGTGTGCGTTGTAACGTGATGTTTGCTCATAACATTAAACCATTCCCGAGAAAAGAGGCTTCTGCTGAGTGCTGTGCTATTCACTGTTGTCTCTGAAAGAAACTTCGAACAATTCCAAATGCAGAACATCTGAATATAAGTAGAAGGAAGCCAATAATGCCAATCTTTACACCTGGTCTCTTAGCAAAATCGAGTCTAATCTGAAGAGTGTGCTCAGAAACTATGATCAGGAACAAAACAATTGAATATACTTGCTCTTTTATAATTTGTGTACACAAGCTGCCTTCACTGAGCTATTAATAACTGATATTCGGGCATTTATTACGCGTGAGCAGTTCTGGCATTGTACTTCTAGTTTCGATGACGCAACAGCTGGGGAAACAGTGCGAAAACGGGGCAGAAAATTAAGCGAGCAGATGACGTGAGTGCTGTCTTGATCCCTTAAGCGCTCGCTGTGTCGAATCAGCGCCCGTGTCGTCTGTTCCATTGTTCCATTGTTCCGTTCTTGCACTGTTTGCCGGGTTATGTCGTCGTACCAACAAGCCAGGCTAACAACCATTTTCTTGTTTAGAGTATGTCTCAGAGACTGAACAGACGCTGACGAGTAGTGTGCCTCAATATTCTTTTGAATCTCGTGCCTGTTTCAATGTTGCAGTGTCTGAACCGGACTCTGTTGTTCTGCGAAGCCGGATCAACAATTTCGGTGAGGAATTACACTTTCAGTTGACCTCACTTAATTCTGTGTGCCAAAAGCAATTCTCTTATTGACATTGACTTCCTTGTTTTTACGTCCAGGACCCCATCCTGAGGGAACTGTTGCAAGCAGTCGGAGTAAGTACGCCCACTACTCGAATCGAATAATAACTTGATTGTTCGTCGCTCTACAGCGATAAGATTGAACGTTCCCACTGGACGTGAGGAATACGATGTCTGACCACCATGGTTCTGAGAAACAAGTTTATAATGGAGGCCTGAATTGAGATCGCGATTTGAGTGCGAAAGCACGTGATGAGAACAGTTTGTAGAGTGCTAGCATTTTGACTGGCTTTACGACGGAACATACAGTTGTTATGCATTACGTATCCGTGTACATTCATACAGAGTTGCTCGATGGGGCTACGGGAATGAACACCTTAAACACGTTATCTTCGAAAGCTTCCGTACTCAGGAATGCCAAAAACATATTACTGCAGACTCCATATGGTCTCAGTACTGCTCTAAGAGAAGTTATCTTAACTTGGTGCGGAAACTACTGAAACCACAGCCGGTGTAACGCAGTGATTACATTCGCTTGATTGTGTTCCTTTCGTTTCGCCCACAACTCCCGACTTTCCGATAGTTGTGATGACGTCGGAGGGGAGCAGCTCGTATCCTTTACGAAGCTCGGAAAGGAAAAGAATTGAAATAGAAGCAAGACATTATCGCGGCCAATACTATTTCCGTAGGAATGATATGGATGTCTCACGGAAAACTTGCGTGATTACTGGGATGCACACGGAAACGTCTCGCTGCAGAGGCTTAGCAAAGGTCAATGGGCCTTAAGGTTGTATTGGGCATAATGGGCCTTCAGGTTGTATTCAGGTTGTATTGGGCCGAATTCACAAAGTTTTTCGTTTGTTAGCGCTGTTTGCAACTGGACGCATTCGCTAATCTGCTCTTACGAGTAGTTCTAGCGTAAGTACTTTTTTGTGAATACATGGCCTTTTCGCTAAAGTTCATAATCAAGGTTTTGAAAACGAAAGTTTTATAGACCAACGGGTGAACCGTGTGCCAAAAATAAATGTCGGTCGTGTGCAGTGCATTTTGAGCGTGACCCCGGATGGTCTGCAACTGGGCCTCGTCTCGAGCCTGGTGTGCCCCCTGGTGGACATCCTCAATTCATCCCTGAACGAGTTCACATCGCTGCTGCCGTTCCGATTCCTCACGCGAGGAATCACCAATGCCGTCCGCTCGCTCACCAACAATCTGCTCGGGGCCGTCGGTAACTGTAAGTGCCTTGCTTATATTCTGCATATCAAGAGTTTCATAGTCGTTTCCGTCATGGCTTGTGACCCAACTCTCAAGCCTTTTACAGTGGCATACTTGGTTTTCTAGAAACAGTGTGCAGACTTAACCAGGAGAAATCGCTGGCACTAGCACGAATGTTTATTTAACTTTTGGCAATTCGCAATAGCCACAAATTATGTCTGTGAATATCGCCCTGACGTAGATGAGTTTCAATTTTCCTAAAACAACTCGAATATTTGTTACTCGCAGGAGTGCCATTGCCTAATGAGATGAAGGTCTTCATATACAATAGTGATCACTTGTTCGCAGCATTGACACTAAGCAATACGTTGTACTTCCCGTGAACGTGCTAATGCTTCTCTTAAAACCGGTTTGATTCGTGTTATTCTCGGGGCCTGTGTGAAATATTGCTTTGTCTTTTGTGGTCAAGGTATATCAGTTGCATTAAACGCTATCGTCGCTCTTCTAGCTCGGTGCCATCAATCGGAACTGACAATACAATACGGCAGAACCTATATCATGATGACTGTGAATGTCAATGCAATTAGCATTGAAGCAATGTAGCGAAACACCGTGTTGCCGAAAAGCATCATGACCCATGTATGACGCGTCAATTCAGCCGGATTCCTGTCTCGTGCTTCTCACTGCACACGCTGCGCCACCTCGCGCAGCCGCCGCGAAGTTCGCGCATGGCGCTTGTGTGAGCATATATTGAGACAAGATTGTGAGAACATATATTCTGAATATATATGAATGCAATAGAATATATATGCGCAATCACACAATTATAGTCAGGATGCGGTTTTTTGTCGCTGTGGTGTAGTTCTCGGCCGATAAAAGCTGTCTCAATGCCTTGAGGCCAGTCTTCACCTTTCAAATCTGACGTGGTTTGCTCGGCGTACGACGTTTCTTCCTACTGAGTTCGGGCATTCTGCATAATCGATAAGGAAAGCAACCCTTAAACACATTTTTTTATACACGGTAGGCAAAAGAACAAAAAGCCAAGACTGACTTATGTCAACAGTATAGGATGGGAGTGCAAGCGAAAGCTGAAACCCCAAAGCATAGGTGCTTCTCAAGTATTATTGCGCAACAAAAGACACGGACGTTAGAAAAGAACACACACCAAGCGCAAACTTTCAACTAAATTTATTGTGCCAGCTGAATCGGTTTATATGTGTGAAGTAGTAAAGACTGCACACGTGCTTACATGAAGAAAAAAAGGATTGCGCATTCGTGTAACACAGTTACGAGTCAAGTGATGCCGCCTCCAAGAAACTTAGTTCTTTTTCTGTGAGAGCCAGTGAAGGGAAACTAACACACTTATCACCCCATTTTGCAATCATCGGCGCTTCAGTTATTTCACGGATGAGCTCCGTCCTGCCACGGGACACAATCATGCAATTGTGTTCGATTGGTTCGCAGCCCTGATCGCGACAATGAATCGCCAAGAACCCACCGGTGCCATTCTTTACGTCACTGCGGTGTTCGCGCAGCCGATCATTGAGGCAACGCCCAGTTTGCCCGAAATATTGTGTTAGTTTTCCTTCACTGGCTCTCCCAGAAAAGAACTAAGTTTCTTGGAGCTGGTATCACGTTGACTCATAACTATGTTACACGAATGCGCAATCCTTTTTTTCCCATGCAAGCACATGCGCAGCCTATACTGTTTCACACATATAAACCGATTCAGTGACAATAAATTTAGTTGAAAATTTGTGCTTGGTGTGTGTTCTTCTCTCACGTCCGTGTCTTTTGCTGCACAATAATACTAGAGTAATGCATTACCCACTTGCCTGGAATGCTGCTTTCAATAGGTACTTCCTATGCTTTTACTTCCTATCCTGTTACACGTCTTTCAATTATACAGTTGAAAAACTTGCTAGTCTCTTCTTACAATCCGCGCAATTGAAAGTAGCTTGCCTTGGCGGTGTATAAATTGGTCTCGTCGTCTTTATGGTTTAGAAAACAGAAGTTTGATTTATTGCACCTACGTTTTCTACTTTATTGCAGGTTAACTAACTTTCTTATGAACGCTGCTGGCAATGACTAACACTCAAGATCCAACTATGGCTGGGTTGAGCCTGGCTGCCGGAAACAGGAAGTGAATCAGGCAGACGTTGACGTCATTTACGGGGCCAGACAGGAGCTGCCGCAGTCGTCCACTAGACCTGACACGGCAGTCATCGCCACGAGAACAGCCAGCAGCCATGATGTCCCGTTCGAAACACGGCTTCTTGGAGGTGCATCACGTCAAAGAAATAAGAAACAGTAATCTTGACTGAAAACCCGGATGAAACAACTAATGAAAAGCTGTGTCATCAATATAGGGCCAAGCCGATCACCGGGCCGCTCGCAGCAACCCTAAGACCACGAGGAGATGAGTCAACGTCTGCCGGTTCTGTCTTAATCAGCGATTAACAAGATTTCGATTGATTATTTTCTTGTTAAATAAAAAAGTGTTTTACTGAAATTGTGTAACTGTTCTCAGCCAATCAAAAAAAAAAAAGAACAGAAACTCTTCTCGATGTATGCGAACCTCAGCAATCCATAGTGAAGCTGTATAAGATACTTCTGACATCCTTGGGACTTCCAAGGGGGGCCGGCTATTTCGCTTCCCTAAATATACCCGGGACTTTGAAAAGGGTTCGCGATACCTGTTGCAATTCATTCCATACACTCGTATATATTCAAAAGCTTCCTTACATCCGGCCTAAGTACCCCTACAGCTAGCCTACGCTATATACGACGCATATAGCTATACACGCTATATATGATGTGCGCTGCCCAGGATCCACCATAGCCGGCGTCCTGCTGCGCGTTCCGACAGCCTGTTCATATAGCAAGAGTGGCTTCAAGTTAATAACACTGACAAGGAGAGAAGAGATGACGATACACCACTGGACTAGCAACTGCAAGGTGTGTCGTCATCTCTTCTATCCTTGTCAGTGCTTTCAGCTGGAAACAATCCTTGACATGTGTAACCACCAAGCGTAGGCAAACACTTTCCTTCATGTTCATATATGGCTGAATCAAGGCTTCACGTTGCGCTGCTGGCTGTTCTCTGGTGACATTGTATATCGACTACACTGCCACACGTTTCCACCAAGGCTGCATAAAAATCTTTGTTGAACTCCACTATACAATTTGGGCTGTAGCAGTCCGTAGCAGGTGTGACCACCACCTTGGTCAAGTGCTTCGAAGCTGCTGAGGACTGAGCAACAGGGTTTCTGTGCAATATTTATAAGGGATGGAGTCATCGAATGCTGCGCCAGGGAGGCTAATGCCTGTTTTGGCGAGAGAGTGCCTTTTTGAAGCTCAGCGAGCAATCCTATTTTGCTAGCACGTGGACTGGTGTAGCCGCACTGGCATTGAAATTCTTTTCGCCTGATTTGGGCGTCACTTTAAGCCTGAAAAAATGTAGTGGTTTGGACGAGGACTCGAACTCGGGACCTAGAATAATGGAACCTAGAGCTCTACGCCTTCTCCAGGCCACCAATACATTCACATTGAAAGAAACCTCTGCGTTAACGCGAAGCCCATATGCTTGTGTCATTATGTTTAGCATTTTGATTGGCTGGCATTTGATGCGAATATAGGCTGCTGCTGCTGCTGCTGCTGATGATGATGATAATGATGCGAATAAGGGTGCGTATGGATAAAAAATTCAGCCGAACTCATCACAAGAAGACTGTCCACGGTAATGCGTTTAGCATTGAATAAATATAGCAACACAACGTAATGCGACTGTCAAAACGAGTTATATATGAGGTATGTGCTGCAGCGCGACTCCTATTTCGCACTTCCCTACAACACCTGGCGCCATCCAGGAGCGCCGCCGTGAAGCCTTCGTGTGGCCTCCGAAATGCACGGCGCACCGGTGCGTGCGAATGCTGAGAAACACGTCATGCGGCAACCGAGCTTCTCTTTCGTGCTTCTTTCTGCACACGTTGTGCCACCTAGTGGCGCTGCCAAGAAGCCCACGCGTGGCCTCCGAGACGAGAAGCGTAACGCGCCGGTGCGTGCGAACGCTGACAATTCTTCATTCGCTTGCCGCTGACGCATACTCAATGACCCAAGTTGGCGAGAGTTTCCCAGTACATTCGTGGCGCAGCTCGCTAAAACGTTGCCGTGACCGACGTTCATTGAAAGGCGGCCCATACCCAGTGCATTTGGGGTGCAGCCTGATAAAGCGTCGGGTTGCTGTGCTTGCGGGACCCTTGTAACGTGGGTTCCATTCCGCTTACCACCAGAGAAATTTGGACGATATTTTTCTTCCTTGCAGAGTGGCATACTCGTAGTGGTGCATATATACCCAGTTACCCAAGTTAGCGTCAATGTAAGAAGAAGAAGTAGTTTACTGATTGGAAAATGTGGATAGGTCAGCCGGACAATGGAGTATCTGGGCTGCAACTCTACGTAAGGGAAGAGGAAGAGGGGAAGAAAGAGGGTCACAATGGGGGATGATAATGAGAGGAATGAGGTGAAAGGACACATTGCATAAATGTTATCACAAGCGTGAGTCCAGGCCCGTGTCGCCTAAGAAACGTGAAAAAGCACGCATTGCCTCTGTCGTCGGCCAACTCTGTGGCCATGCGCCTAGCCAGAGGTCCTCCGACAGGGGTCTGTTGTATAAATGCCTCAAGGTAGCTGCCAGTGTCAGTCTTTCGCGCGCATACTCAGGGCACACCACGAGCACATGGTCTATAGTCTCTACAGCACCACACACTGAACAGTCCGGGGAGTCTGTCCGTCCAATGATTTGCAAGGATTTGCGCGTGAAAGCGACGCCTAATTGCAGTCTGTGTATCAGGCATGTATGAGGGCGTGGAATTCCACGCAGAACAGGAAATTGCATATCGGGATCCAGCCATTTAAGACGGACGTGACGAGCGTTTGGCTGGGCCCAGTATGTTCTCGTCGCACTCCTCATTAATTTCGACAGGAGGCATGTGATGTCCGCTCTAGAGAACGGCACTACAGTTCGCAGGCCATTGCTGAGGGCGCGCCTTGCTTGAGCATCGGCCATCGCATTACCATAGAGCCCACAGTGTCCGCGGATCCATTGGAACACTATGCGGTGGTGTTTTTCTTGAGCGCATGAGAGTAGCTCGGTGATCTGCAGTGCCAGAACCTGATATGCGCTGTGGCGCAGGAAGCATTCCAAAATTTGCAGCGCGGGTTTTGAGTCCATGAAAATGCACTATTCTTGAGGTCTTTCCTCGCAGATGTGGTGAATCGCTTCCCGAATAGCCACAAGCTCTGCAGCGGTTGATGTTGAAATATGATCTATAATGAAATCTCGAGCCATCTGCTGGGCTGGTATCACCACAGCTGCTGTCGATGCCTTTGGTGACGTGGATCCGTCTGTGTAAATATGAACATAGGTCTGGTATTCTGACCAGATGTATGCCAGAGCAAGTTGTTGTAGTCCGCTAACGGGAACCAATGATTTATTTAGTATGCCGGGGACATGCACGCATACCGAAGGTTGAATCATCACCCACGGTGGTTTGACGGGGTGATATGGAAGGGCATAGCCTGATGTTATGTGGGGTAGATGGCAGCGGAGTGCACTTGTGAAACTGCTGTCCGGCCGCTCACGTAGAACCGACGTCAATGGATGGCAATGATGCCGTGTAAGTAAGCTTAAATATACACGAAGTGGTTCGTGGGACAGGTATACCGATAATGGGCTATACGCGGGCTTCCTCAATTGTGCCTTTGTTGGAGGCACTCCGTGGCAAGCCGAGGCATATTTTGAGTGCCTGCGCTTGAACGCTCTCTAATGTCCGTAAGCAGGAAATACTCAAGTTTGAGAGTATCGGGAGGCTATATCGAATGTAGCCTACAAATAGAGACTCATAAAGTCGTAGTAAGGAGCTTTCCGTGGAGCCCCATTTCATGCCTACTACGAAGCGAAGAACATGGCAAACAGATGAAGTTTTTGCTTCAACATATTTACATGCCTCGACCATGATAAACCGCGGTCAATGATAATGCCCAACAATCTGTGGTCGGAGACATAAGGTATTATAACACCGTTAATGGAAATCGGATAGCGGCAGACGGATTTGCGCGTGAATGCAACGACAGCACATTTCTCAGCAGCTAAGAGCAAACCCTAAGGCCGTATGTATCGTGAAGTAGATGACACAGCACGTTGTAATCTTGCACGTAGTTGTGGACGTGTTGTACCAGAAGCCCAGATGCAGATGTCATCTGCACATGCACTGATGTGGATGTGAGCTGGAAGTTTGCTCACCAGGCCAATCAGTGCCACATTAAATAATGTTGGGCTGAGAACTCCTCCCTGAGGAACTCCACGGCATACCTGATGACGATTAGTCTCTCCGTCAGCCGAAACGGCCGCTGAGGTAGCTCACAATCCATAGGTAGAGCCGGCCGCCAATGCCCAAGTGATCTACGGCATCGAGAATGGCTTCATGAAGGATGTTGTCGTAGGCCCGTTTGATGTCTAAGAAAACAGCGGCGACAAGTCGGCATCGACGTTTTTCAAGTTCCACTGTCGTAACAAGGTCAATGACGGTGTCAATCGAAGAACGACCCCGCCGAAAGCCGGTCATCATGTTCGGATAAAGATCATTTCTCTCCAGAAACCATTCGAGCCTCACCAGTACCATTCGTTCCATAACTTTTCCAACACAGCTGGCTAATGCAACTGGCCGGTATGAAGTAAGTGCATAAGGAGTCTTTCCAGGCTTCAAGAGAGCAACCAGGCGGCTGATCTTCCACTGCTCCGGAACAATACCGGAGACCCATGTGTCACTGTAATAATTGAGCAGCGCAGTGTGAGCAGCCCTGCCAAGGTGAGAGAGAGACGAGTACGAAATCCCGTCAGGGCCAGGGGCAGATGAATGGTGACACGACGCAAGAGCAGCCTCTAATTCAGGCATCGTAAAGAGCAAGTCGTAGTGGTCACTGGGGGAAGGTGGCGCGAAAACCTTGAATTAGATTGAGGCCGGCCGAGTTGTTCCCCCAATCATTTTGCAGAAGTCGTCCGCTACCTCTACATCAGTGCGACGTTGGTAAATGGCCAGAGCACTGAAAGGGTACCTTTCTTGTGGGGGAGAACGCGGGCTCTTCACTACATGCCAAATACGCGACAGTGGCTGGCGAGGATCCAGTGATGAACAGAACTTCCTGTGGATCCGAGGATGAAGTGATGAACAGAACATACCTGTCTCCAGCGCTTCCTACCTAATTTCTCGAGATGGCGCTTTATTTGTCGTTGAGCTCGGCGACAAAGGGTGAGATCGTAGAACGTAGAATGAACGTAGACTGAACTTCAATGAACGTAGAAGACGTTCATGAAAGACTGACACACACCTACTGGCCCATACCCAGTGCACCACGTCAGCGTCAAAGAGTTTCTCCGAAAAGCAGTACCTATGCAGTACCACATCTACAGTGATCCCTGTCGGCGCTGTTGCCACACATTGCCACACACTCATTGATCCAAGTTGGTCCGACTGTTGGTTTCAAACTCTGTTCCACCAGCCCAGTAGCCCCGCGCACTAGCCATTAGACCATGGACTACCCAGTGAAAACGGTTAGACACAGACCTACACAGATCAAGAGCCAGTTATCTGACGCATTAAACAGTTGTACGCGAGACCTGCTCGTATGAGTAGAAGCGAGCTTATCATCATGCCAAAAATTACAGAAGTAGGCCGGCAAATGGGCCAGTAGCGCTAACAAACGAAAAGAAAGCTTTGGGACTTTGGCCTAAGACCTTTTTTGAGGATGTGGGCCAGGACGCATGGCGATCTGTGAGAGCACGTATATCTTTTTTCCCCGTTAACGTGCCCAGTTCGGGCCCCATCTGCGCATGGTTGTGCTGATATCCCGTCGACCGTGTGACTTATCCTTGTGCGCGTTCTGTTCCCCTTTCTCTCTTTCCGAATAGCATTCACCACTCCGGCGGGATTAAACCTTCTTCCTTACTAACATTTCAACAAATATTAGTAAATAAGCAATAGACAGAGTGTCGAATTTTATTGATACCATACACGCTGTTTATAATGCGTTGTAGTCGCTTATAATACGATCGTAACAAATACTGTGCAAGCTATTTGTGTTTCCGCGAAATAGGAAAACGCCTTTCACGCTGTCCTCGCGTGAAAAAGGTGCGTATTTCATTTCTTCTCTGTGCCTGAGCGCTGTTCACGTGCGACGAGCTCTGTTTGTGTGCCTGATTCTCACCGCTGTTCTATACCCAAACGACGTTGCGTGTAACGCATTCGCTCATCGTTATCGCTGCGTCTGCTTATTGCGCGTTTCATTATTCATATTTCTCTTTCCTCACGTCACTCAGCACTCCGCAAATTTGCGAATGAAACGTGTATTTGATGGATAGTGCGACATGTTTACCGTTTACCCTTCCCACCTCCTTAGAAACCTCCCCCACCCCATTTTTGTCTTCCTTACGCCACTGCCCCCCCCCCCCCCCTCCTCACAACTTTGACATATCTCTCACCTTAAACCAACTGTTGTATAAAACTTAGAAACAGGGATAAGCTACCTCGGAAAGGCTGGCCTACGTTGTCATGGGTGGAAATATCTTCGTCAAGGGTGGCCTTGGCATCCTCGGCAGGCTTTATTTTCATTTCAGTCTGTTCCTGTACAGCCAGCCGTCGCCGACAACGACTTCATATGACGTCACTCTACTACTCGGTTAAAAACTAATCTGCCAAGGATGACAAGACTGCCTTGGACGGAGATAGGTCCCCCTATCTAAACGTATAGGCCAGCATTTTATACCCCAGTGTGCTTCTCCATCTGTCGGCCCCCTTCTTGATTTTGGACAACCTTAAACCAAATCTTCAGTTCATTTATTATTTCATTCTTTCGCTTCTCCACCCAATATCGCCTTTGTATGCAGCCTGACCAAACCTAACTCCACCGGGGCTCCCGCAGTACTGCGCCTTTCTCAAGCACTCTGCCATCCTAAGCCGAGTGAAGAAACTAAATGAAAGCAGCAAGGTAGATGTATCTTTCGTGCCTAACAAAACAAAATATAAGCAATAATAGCAATAATAACATTTGTTATCTCGTAAATTGCGAATCAGATGTAATGAAGAGGAAGATTCACGAGCTCTGGTTCTCAGAAATGAGGTGATGACGTTCGATGAGAAATAACAGCAACAAACATTGTTAGCCTAAAAGATGATTGAAAACACTGTCAAGGAGCCATTAGACAGGAGAAGAATAACGAGAGAGTTGAAATAAAGAGGAAAAACAGACAGAGGCCCATAAAAATAGGAGCAATGGTTGTAGAGTCAACAAATAACCAAGAAAAAGAAAACAGAAAAAAAAAACCCACGAACAAGAAAATGTCAGTGGGCTATCAACCGGAAAGTGCGGCATTACGCTTCGCCGGGCTGCACATGGCACGCGAGATAAACTACGACTTTATAGCGGTCATATACGCAAACCACTTGTCCGTCACCTTTGGAAAGAGCGTAATTTTTTTTTCTCTCTCCCGCACACACACCAGGATACAGCGGGTCGCTAAATGCAGCAGTCGCATATTTACTGGTGAACCGTGAAAAGGTGAATCACTCCCTCGGTTGCGATGCGGCAACACGGAACCCCCTGCCTTTGCACTGATGAGAAAAAAGCACTTGTTCGCAAAAACCGGATGTACAAGCAGCTGTCGAGGTTCACCGCACGTGTACAGTTGTTGTAGCGGTATGCTTGGGCGCCTCGTACTTCCATTGGCAGCCTTTTCTCTCCGAAGCGTATAGTGTAGGTCGAACGAGAGAGCCTACGCAGGATGCTCGCGTGGGCCGGACCTACGCAACGCTTAAATGATTGCTACGCTAAATAGACCCCCCCCCCCTCCCCCTTCGGGTTATCTCAAATTTCCGCCTCGCGATCGCTTCTACAAATACGCAGGCACGGCGCCACCTGCTTTTCAGAAGTGTTACACGTACCTGCCCCGTCCCGGAGTTTTCCCACTACAGGCGATCGTTTTATCATCTCGCAGCGAAATCTCTTTTTGTCCACTGACACGGAAGCGAAAAATGTGCTCGAGAGAGTCGTATATTAGAGTTTAACTACGCATGTACATCGGCTCATAGTCACTCGCTTAGTTAACGCTAACAAACTCTGCCCACAGAGATCTTTCTAAGTCGTCTAAAACTACGGGTCGCAGTTTGAGTGTTCAGACAGCAAGATGAAGTTCTCGCTCGTTGCAGCGCTGATTACGCACAGCATCGCTTCGTTGAGCTGCGCTACGCTACCGTCGTCTCCGAGGTGCAAGAATCAAGACGGGCAGGATGTTGACTGGTAAGTCCAAGAACGTCCACTACGCGGTGCTGCGACTCGCAGTTTAACTGCTGGATATTCGTCACGTCGAGTGTGTTTCACATTTAGGTAGCGACGCGTCGTGACAGCAATAGACTTATCGCGAATATGCCCAATCGCGAACTTAACGGGCACTTGACATAGTTTAGAGGGAGTCCCAATGGCTCGCGATTGGATGTTGGCCAAGTGAGTGAGCGCGCATAAAGTTTGTCAAGATTATCTCCGATATCAATACCTGAGTTACGTAACTATTCTTTTCAATCACGTACACTTCTTTCCATGACATTCTACTGTTGAACGCGCGAGGTACCGGATTCGATTCCGCGCTGCTGCGGCCGCATGGCGATATAGGACGAATGCAAAAAAAAAAAAAAAAAAAAACTCGTGTACTAAGCTTTGGATGTACGGTAAGGTGCCCTATGTGTTTAAAATATTCCGGGGCTCCTTACAGAAGCATTTATTATAGAGCTCTAGATTGTGGCTTTCATTTCTTTCTTTATTTTACTTATATGACAATACTGCCGATGTCATGAAAGATCATAGCAGGAAGGTCATGTACATAAGTTTTCTACTACAGAAAATAGCGAAGCGAAAATGAATTCACATGAAAGCTATGTTAAACACTTAGGAGGCATTGTAGGGAGGTATGCATTGCATAACGCGTACATGATGAGCCACGCGAGGACAAGGTGAGAGCACGAGCCAACGTTTCGACAAGTGGACTTGGACTTGTCTCCTTCAACTTGCCTTGAAGACAAGTCCACTTGTCGAAACGTTGGCTCCTGCTCTCAACTTGTTCTCGTGTTGCTCATCGTCATGAATTTCCATCTCCCGCATTCCCCGTGTTTTCTCTGGATAACGCGTACATGTAATATAAAAGTCAGTGCTACAAAATATCAACAATTGTAGATTCCTTGCGTCTGTATAGCGTTCCTTTGAAGCTACCTACATGGGCAATTACGTATTTAGAAAGAATTGACCTTTTTCGTTTAAGAGTTAATTCCTATCATTATAGCAGAGACGGCACTGTACTACGACATGAAACTAGCACGCTAAGATTGGGAGGATCGCTTTGTCGAAAAATATTTTTTGTAGCCTTAGTATGTTTGTGTTTCTGTGGCATGTGTGTGTATGTGTAAGAGAAAATCCGTAGCGGCGATTTCTTGACTGGGTGCCAGAAGAACCGGCTCTGGTGTAGATCATCTTCGTAGTCCAGAATTATTAAACGAAAATGTTCAACTGCCGCATTGTATGGAGGCCTCTCTAAGTCACTCTGCCTGGTTCATGAAAGCCACAGACAACGAATCCTGTTAAGCTTCTCTCTTATTACATTGAAAGTGTCTCGAATGTGGCCGGCTTGATGCCACGAGGCTTTATTGGATGGTAGTCTGCTTCTAAGCTGACGTACTAAGTGAAATCTCGACTTGGAGGGCTTTTGCCCATTGCCTAGTTCATAGATTTTCCTTCTCTGGTCACACGTCAACGAATCGAAACGATCCGTGCTGAGGAAAACGTATCTGCAGGTTCATCGTGTACAAGCTTCCGCGGATGCAATCCAACCAACAGAACGCCTTCACGCCCGAGGGAGGGGAATTCGTGTACGTGGACTCCCGGACCAGCCAAGAACCGCTGCGCTATTGGCCGCTGTCGGAGCAAGACTTGTACGACGCTCAGAACCCGGTCGCGCTCACACTGGCACCGCTGTACGAGAACATCACAAGAAAGGTTGCGGCCTGTTTTATATCACGCTTTATACTTCAGCTCAAGCTCACGAGTCGTTCGCAGCACTGCCGGAAGTACGCGGCGTAGGCATGTAATAACCTTGAGCAGCGGAATATAGTTCCGGGCGTCACTGTCTGATTTGTGGCGGGATTAAAGAGATTGGTTTTTGCTTAGTAGGTAAGTTACGGCGATACTTCACAAGTTGAGACCGTAGCGCTTAGGAGTCATGTACCGCGAATTACTGTGGCAGTGAGCAGACGACGCGACGCGGATTTACACATCTGGATGGCTATTCGGCCTTCCTATAGGCTAAGGAGCGCTGCAGCTTCCGCAAAGCTACCATCGACTTGCGAGATGGTGTATAAGTGATTTTGTTGACGGCTGATTTGGTGCAAGTTTACAGTTGGTGTTGGTTGCTGCCTTTTTCTAACCTCATGACTCTACTGAGCAGATGGGTATAAAAAGAAGAAAGGGGAAAGGCAGGCAGATGGGTATAAGTTTGAGATTGTTGGTAAAGCGTAGGCTAAGTTTCTAGAGTCTAAAGAATAGGGCGCCGTGTTATGTCAGAATTTTGCTCCTTCAATTCCGATCATTTCTGTCACCCGTATGAGCAAGTGTAAGATACCGGCGATAACGAAGACTTGGCGTCGGAGCAGCCAGTGACAAAAAGAAGTAAATGATCTATGCAAGACACGGCCCAACAAAGTAGACATTTTTAAACGCATATAGTAAGGGCCACAGCCCTAGGAAAAACCAAGATTATCCTTAGGCAACAAGAGCACCCACAAAGGCATTTAAAAGTGCTTTTGTGGATCTTACACCCTTAATTGTGTTTTTGTATGCATTTGATGCATTCAACACCATCAAGGGTACGTTTGGTTTGTACATTGGCTAACACCGGTGTAAAAGTGTTTAATGTGAAGCTAGAAGAGAAACAAAACAATCGGAGGAGACCGAAGAGTGAAAAGAGCGGCGTGAAAAAATTTTCTTTTCTTTCATCTCCGCTCTTTGTGTTGTGCTAATTGTCAAGACACAAGCTACTCAATGAGCAATAGGTAAGGCACACAGGCGGAGAAACGTACGGCAAGAGCTTGACTCAGTTGAAAACTATTCGAAATATTGGAGTGCCGCCAAACATCAGGAGCTGCCACCTAAATACAAAGAAATGAAAAAATCACTTTGATCGGCCTTCACAGCAGTGGATTTCACAAGATTTGACGCATATAAACGAAAAAAAAAAATTACTCGCCAGATCCTACGCAGTACATATTTGGGTTTAGGCTGGAATTTCTTTTGCGAAATCGTTGAAGATTTCGAAATTGAGAGAAGTTGAAGCATCAGGTTAAAAAACGATATCGCAGTTTTGTAAACTGGATCCACCCGAATGGCTGAAGTGTCAAAATTGATTTGTGAGACGTCGAACTAAACTACATTAATAAGTCGTGAACAATTAACGGATTCGCATAAGGACTTGTGCATGCCGTTTGCCTTCTGTCTCGCTACGAAGTTATATTCTGGTTGAAGGACCTACTTCACACGATAACATTGAAAAATAACTGAGAAGAAAACAAGTGAGCATTCTTGGAGGCGCCTGCTTAGCACTGTAGTTTAATGAGGTGAGCTACAGTTCCCCGAACGACGTGTATATTCACGTCGACTGCAGGTTATATAATGAAACCTGGGAAACCCTTTTCCTACTACTTATATTTTGTCTTGGTGTCTAGCTTATTTTCGAGCCTCCATCGCAGTTGCAAGGTCAATGTCTAGAGCATGCTCGTTCTTTTATTTTTGTTTTTTTTACAGGACATTCTGTATTTTGTCTACAACGACCAGCCACCACCGATCTACAATGGAACACGAAACGGCCACTGCAAAGGTGCGAAAAGCAGCGGGAAGTTTCGATAGGGCCGAAATCCAAAAAAAAAAAAAAAAAAAAAACGCTCGTATACTCGAATGTAGGTGACATAAAAAAAAAAAACTTTACAGCGCGCGTCGTAATGATATCGTTGTTTTGCTGCGTCACACCCTAGAATTCAATATATATATAAATTTACAAATCACCCTGTCACTTTTCTAGCAGCTTCTCTGAGCCAACAGTTTCTTAACAAGCTCAACGCACCGAGGTCTGCAGCAAAAAGAACTCTGATGCTCCACGTGCAACAAATTTCCCGATTATTAACAGCCCAGGAGGTGTCGTAAGAAAGGTGGTTCTCATAGAGTTTCCTGCAAATTTTTGTAGGAAATTTCCAGGAAGAAAATGTGCTGCTATGGTTCCCGTGCTGTGCATCAAAGCATGGCGGTTCATTCAGCGTGGCAATAGTGGGTAGTAAATTAGTTTGCAAAGGCTTCGTCCTTATGGCTACAACCGGCTTCGTGATTTTGCAAATTGATGATATTCAACAAACTATTGCTTCGCACGTTCAAAAATTTTAAAGCAGTTCGCAACGACTATGCACCTTTGCAATGTCTTATCGCGTTTACGCGTCTTGAAAAATAAAATGTGATTGCTTGAAAACATATGCCATTAAAGCCTGAAAAGTTTAATAACTAAAGCCACAAGGATGTCTGAAGCCACAAGCAAGAAGATTGGACAAATCTATTAGCTGGCCATCATTTTTTTGGTAGTTGAGCAATCGCAGTCCCAGTTACCCCAGTACCTTTAGGAGGAAGCTCTACAGTAATTCCCTATGCTTCACAGTATCGCCATAGTTCTAAAACATCTGGGCGTGTATTCACAAAAATTTCTTGGGCTAGAATTGCTCGAAAGAAAAGAATTGCAACCGACCGTGATGCTGGTATACGATTAGCGAAGGCTGCCGGTGGGAATATTTACGAACGAGAAGCAGTGTGAATTGGGTCCTACTGTTTTGGAAGACCTCTGAATGAACCACAGCATATATTAATGTCCTTGATTAGACTTGCAAGACCGCAATACTGTAGCAGATTAGCAACAAGCGTCGGATAATAATGGAGTTTAAAAGACAGCACATTGTGCCGCAGGTGTCGTCCTGTTCGACGACACGGTTGGCGTCTGGCTCCTGCACAGCTGTGCCAAAATTCGTGGAGGGACTGCAGGGCGGCCAGTACAGTTTTCCGGATACCGCCAGAGAAAACGGCCAGATGTTCATGTGCGTCACCTTTCCGACGCCACAAGTCAACACCATTGGTGAGGACGCCGCTGCAGCTTTGCTCAGGCTGTCGGCAGTGACGTTTGCATATATTACTCACTATTGCTCCTTGCTGGACCTGTTCTTGCTAGGTTTGCGCAGTCTGAAGATTCTTTCTCGTGTCTATATGTATACAAAATAAGCTCCGGCGTCCCATTGACCTTCCTCTTCTCGGGCTGCTTTTACTCTCACTTTTTCTAAAGTAGTACCAACCTGACGTTTCACACTGTTAATATTAAGCATTCTTGCGGAATTTAGACTGGTTTTGCCTGCCCTGTACCTGACTGTTCTCGTGGACCAATCCCGAAGGCATTGCAGTCGGACACAGCGTCTCAAACAGTGACCTAGAATTACATCTGGAGCACGGAGATGTTATCAGACGCCCAGAGAGCGCTCAAGGTGACCTTCAGGCCCAAAAGAGCACTGCTGAAACAAAGTGAAATTTCTTATCACATGACAAATCACTTCTTGAATTCCAGGCGTAGTGCACCTGAGTACGTCAAGTGTGCATTTACGTCAGAAATGACGCACGTTGGGTTTACTTTGCTCTAATTGGCGAGCCCAGCAGTCGAACCACCAGTGATGTTACTGGTCAAGGCATGGTCGAAACCACAATCGGTGAACCAATAGGCATTGTAGAATCATGTCAAGTGATGTTCATTTGTGTAATTGTGCATACTGTAACAATGTAAAATTGCAAAGCTGTACATTATTATAATCTCTATCATTGCAATCCAATATAAATATCGCAAGTTTGACTACCTATGGTGTGCGTTTCGCTTTAGAAAATTACCGCGGTTTATGAGTGTCCCTTCTACTACCAAACGACAATGCTTTGCATTGCGTAGCGCTCTACATTAGTTATGGCTGCCAGGTTTTTTTGTTTTGAGTGATGGCCCAAGCACTCTAAACTCAAACCATACTCGCTAACGTCAGAGCACCTTAAACATACATACAAAATACTAAAGCGTAGAAAAGCGCACAAATGCATGCAAGTTCCGCTAACAAATTCCGAAAGTAGAGTATTGTGCACAAGAACCGACATAATATATATACAGCTCCGTAAACAAGTTAGAGTCTGGGAACAGCCACAAAAATTCACGTTTTGCAGGCGAGAGAGGGAGAGAGAGAGAGTGAAAACTCAGCTGTCGAAAATTTTGGTTCGATCAAGACTCTGAGTCTCAGGCTGTTTTTTCTAAAGTACAATCCAGTAACTTTGCTAGCCGCACCAATCATGGGGGCCAGCTGAAGCCCGCTTCTCATAGATTGGGCCGGCACTACTCTGCATAACTCTACGATGCATTATACAACACTTAACTACATAGCAACAAAATTGAACGTACATGACACATACCATATATACTAATGAGACATTTGTAACAAGTCAGCTCAGACCCGAAGGTGTAATGCAGGGTTGAAATTGTTGTATGTACTCCCCTTTGCATTTGTGATCTTGACAGCGAGGATCTTGCGCACCGAGTACGCCAACGTGTACGCCCGCCAGGTGCCGCAGTCAATGAAGGACAAGTACCCAGAGGTGGCGCTGCTCGCAAAGGACAGCTTCGTCCGAACCACTGACCAGAAGCTCTTCATCGCAAACCTGACCAGCGACGGAGGCATCGTCCTGCGAGCGTACGGCAAAAGGGCCACACTAGACGAAGGTAGGCAGTCTTCACCTGCGCAGTGTGAACATACAGAGCTCAGACAGGGTTAACAGAAGTACGTGCCGTCGATACCTGCAGCAATGACTCCTGCCGACGAGGGTCACCACCTGCGTTATGGGCGTGGGTACACGCATGCGCAGGTGGTTATCACGACGTGGCTGTTGTCACGGTGGTTAACACAGGTGCTTATCTCAAGACGGCGAATATCGGTTTTATTTGACCGATAATCTGTTAAGCTCATCTGCTTATAACGACACGTGCTGCAGGTCTCGACGGACACCTGCTCACGCGTCCCTGCTAACATATTTGAGCTGTGGGCGAGCTCTAGAAAAATATGTTCAGCTGTATTAGTAAATCCCTGTTCTAGAATACCAAAGAAAACCCGTCCTTACAGTGATAGGAAGCTCGATAAGCAAGTACAAGCGAAACATGCCACAATAAAAGACGGTTGAGGACATTGCCCCAAGTTATACCGCTCTAGCCATATGTGACGTCATGGATTCTGACGGCATCAGCTCAGGCTTAGTTTTGTCTGCAAACGTGGACTGACTTTCCTTCTAAACGAACCAAAAATAAAGCTTAGCAAGCTTTCAAAGCTTCTGCTGTGCCCTAACGGCCAGAATGCGAGAAAATACTTTGAAATATGTGAGCTCACTGCAGACAAGCATTGCCATTGATGTTTATGTGCGGAATCTAGGAAATGTTTAGGCCTTCATTTTCTCTTAGTAAACGGCCTCTTACCCAGTGATACCAAGCTTTGAAAAAAGTACTTTATAAATACAAACTAATTTAGTGTCTTTCTTTATCGTCCCCTTAACGAAAACCAAAGACCAGATGCAGGGCATGCAACTGCTGATGAGGTAATAAAGCGGAACGAAGAATTCAGGGAAAATCGTAAACAAAACAAAATAACATACGCTATTGTAGCTCGTCGATGCGATTGTAGTACGTCGATGTGACTTAGCACGTTTATATAGTTTTTTTTTTACAATAAATGGTAACCGGAAGATGAGCACTGAAGAAATTATGGAGAAAGGGAAAAAAACTAGGGGAGGGGGATCATTCCACAACACGATTGATGCTGAACGAGTCGACCCAACACGCGATCGCCATATCAGAGGGCGCGGTAGGTTTTAGTGCCCCCACTCTGCAGGCAAAGCCATGGCAGAGCAGTCTACCTTGGTTGCTCCGATTAAAAACTTTCAAGATCGAAATAAACTCAGCCACTACGCTGAGTCTCGTAGGGTCGACTTACCACGCGCTCATCACAAATTGTTTTCTAGTTGGACAGCTACGTACGTAGTCATCGACAATGGTAGCGTCTAGAGTGAACAGACGTGCTCTTACAATTTCCTTAACTGTGATTATGGTCTCAGTTACACGTCTCCGTATATGAATCTTTCATCTTGCTTTTCTAGACCTCTATTCTGGGGTACTTGCCAACGACCTGAAAGATGACCTCGCCGTGCAGTCCTGGAGGAATGGTGCCGGCGGCAAGCTTCCCACCTGCGTGCAACTCCAGTTACACCGTCGTCAACGTTGACTCAATCATACTGAGGTTCGACGCCGACAACGCGGTCACATTCAACACCACGGAGGACCACAGCAAATGGGCCATAACCATCGACAGAGATGTGTTCTGCTTCGCTTCCATGAATCGAATGGTGGGCCACACTTTCGATGTGCTTGACGAACAAGTGCTACCATTTAGACATTGGCGAAAATGCGATCAGGAGAATAAATTGTACATGGTCATTCACAAGAAAGGCATCGACAAAGTTTTAGCTCGTGGTCGACTCCGTTCGATATATGCGAATGCATGCAAAACGCAGCAGTGATCTCACTCGACAACTGCTGAACCGATGTGAATCATGTTTTATGCCTTTAGCAGAGAAAAAACATTTATACTAATTTGAATTGTGATTTAGAGAATAAATAATTTTTGATAAACATGTCACATGAAGAATAGTTTAGGAAGTATGGCCAGAATTTCACGTAATTCCGTACCAAAAAAGTATAATTAAACTAAATTCTGGGGTTTTACGCGCCAACACGAAGATATGAATATGAGGCACGCCGTAGTGGGGGACTACGGATTAATTTACAGCACATGGGTTTGTTTAGCATACACTTAATGCACGGTACACGGGTGTTCTTGCCTTTCACTGCAGCGCCACGCCAAAGCAACTACGTGACCACGGCGGGTAAAAATGAATACCGCCATTCTGTAAACCTTATCTGTTTGAATATTTACAGCCAACGTGGGATTGTTTGGCGCTTAGCGTGAGCTTTGCGAAGTATTATTCACAAATTGTTGACATAATTCAGAACAATGTCTCATACGAAATTTTATTCCCGCTTTAAATGTCCCAGCAGATGAAGCTTGCAAAATATTGACGTTTTCTATAGTGAAGTTACAAAGTTGTAAACTTGATACTTCATTTTCTTTAACTATTCCTGTTTTCGGCAATTTTTGTAAAAACCTTGATGGCCTAATTACAAAGAACGTCCAAAATTCGGTAGGTTCAAACATTTTTTTTTCTATAGAGACGTTATTACATTTACTTCAGCGGATGTCCAGCAAAACCATTTTTATACTCTCACGTATTGAGATAGGAGCTACCCAGCTACATTTTTTTTTGTGTGTGTGGCAAAAGCATGTACGTGGGAACTGATGCCATTGTGCCATTAAAATATATATACAGCTCAAACTTATAAGATTTCTATTCTTTACTTTGATAACATGAGGTAGCTAAATTCTGGCGGAATTTTGCATTGAACACGCGATGAAAAATATTGCAATATGTGGTAGAGCCAGTTTCATTTTTGCAACGCATTCCAGAAGCTATGTGAAGGGAAGCTTTCCTGATGTGCATATTTATATACTATAATACTCTTGTTCGTCACTACATTTTGCAGCATAGGGGGGGGGGGGGGGGGCGATTACTTGGACCAGAATAGCATGAGGGCGGCCCAGTTTACTATTGCACTTTCTCTCCAAGATCAGTCACGTTTTCTGTTCGGTACATGATATTTCCACAGTGGGTGAAGTTTGCCTCTAATGCTATCGCATTATTATATATACTCGTTCGTTGGAAGTGGAAGCACTATGCATGTCCATACCACTGCAACATTAAAATTTTTCGATCAATAAATCTCACGTCTACCCGTTTCCTCGGCCGTGGTATCAGCTTTCACGATAGATTGCTTGATGATGATGATGATGATGATGATGATGATGATGATACACCATTAAAACATGGCACATAACTAGAATAGGGAATGGGCACAGAATTGGGTGGCTGTGCCCGCACTGTTAATAACTTAAGAAAAATGAAGCTTGAAACAGCCACAATCCGAATAGGAGAGTACATGTGTAATTGAGAAGTGGCACCAGATGAAATGAATGGTCAAAGTGAAGCGAAAGAGAAAGAAGATTAGTTGCGCAATTTGTTGTTGCTGTTGTTGTTGCCTTAAAACAGGGCCCGTACCCACGAGGGGGATTGGCCGCACTGGATAAAAGAAAACATACACCCAACAACGTACAAAATGGGTAAAGGCGAACAATCAAAATGAAGATTTTGGCAACTAACTCCTAACACAGATTTTGAGAAGGCCTATACACAAACTAACTAAATAAAACAAATTAAGAGAATCACAATTTATATCTTTTTGTTCGTTTTTCTTTTTCCTCTAAATTATGAATGACTAAAAATGTAGAAACGAGAGGAAAGGGAACCGAGGGGCCCGATTTTTATTAATCATATCATAAGAAGCCAACAAACATTGACACCAAGGACAATATAGGGGAAATTACTTGTACTTTACTGATTGAATTAAAGAAATGATAAATTAATGGAAATGAAAATGGATGAAAAAACAACTGTCCGCAGGTGGGGAACGAACCCACGTCTTCGCATTACGCGTGCGATGATCTCACCATTGAGCTACCGCGGAGCCTAGGGGCGGATGTGGAACATCCGCCCCTAGGTTTGTGAGTGGTGGCGCTGGCTAACACTCCCAGGGTTAGTTCTAGTTGCAAAACATAAATACCCCAGAAAGTGGATGGGAAAATGGCTCCGCGGTAGCTCAATGGTTAGAGCATCGCACGCGTAATGCGAAGACGTGGGTTCGTTCCCCACCTGCGGACAGTTGTTTTTTCATCCGCTTCCATTAATTTATCATTTCTTTAATTCAATCAGTAAAGTACGAGTAATTTCCCCTATGTTGTCCTTGGTGTCAATGTTTGTTGGCTTCTTATGATATAAAAATGTAGAAAAAGTATAGCAACATATTCATTTTCAATTTTGCAGCCTTTAGTGCTGGACAGCATGAAATCATAACTTATTTTTATTTAAAGCACGTAAGTGCGCGCATCAATGTCTCTGCTCATACCAGGCGGTGAAAGTCCGAGTCTTGTTGCCAATTGTTGTAGTGGGAGAGTCCAATACAAGCATCTCAGGACAGGAGTCATCATTCATTGAGCGTTTCGTACTTTAACGTAAACGTCAACGAGGTCGTTGTTAGTCCAGTCATGGTTGTTTCTCTTTGTGACGCAGGAATCTCAAGAAACTCGTGGCGGTGAGGCTCTCTGCTTCGACAATGGCGTGGTGCAGGCTCTCTTCAGACGCAGCGCCATCGTCAACTCGGGTTGTCCTGTGTAGCTCGGCTGTGATGCAGTCAGTCGCGAGAGGGACTGGGACCAATGGTTGCTCCACTTTGCGTTCGTTGACTATAGTCGCGGACAACCTAAGAATAAGGTGGCAAGCGCACTGCTGTTCAATTCAAAGAGAAGTTACACACATGCGTCAGCCAATGCCGCTCGCTCAGTTCCATGACGTCATAGCGGAGACGAACTCCTTTCAATATCGGCGTCTCTAAGGAACTGTTCGAGTACGGAGGCTTAGATGGAGAGTTGCAGTGTGGTTTTGCGGCCACAGCTTGTACTGAATTCTTAGGTTGTCATATGGCATAGTATCGCCTTGAAAACGCTCAGACTTCCCTTGACGCGGCCATATTTGTCACCAATGCTAGCTGTGACAATCACTTTAGAACACACAGTGCGGGGTCTTCTTAAACATATAACCTGCTACACAAATTCTGTTGTTTCACAAGCTAACCTCTGTTCATCTGCAGTTGCAATTGGGGTGCCTTGCACTGTAAACGCCCATTTTTCTGTCATTCTGCCGGCATTTCCCAACGCGTCAAAGACGCGGCAAGGGAAATCTGTTGTAGACTCATTTAGAGCATTGGACGTGAAGTGTGAATAAAAAAAATTCTATCCGCCTCTCTCTTATGTATGTAGCTTGTAGCCAGCTCACTGAAGGGTGCAAGGGACAGCATTAGTCCCATACAAATACTGGAAGGGTGGGATAGTTACTGACATTGTCAATCATGTTAGCAGCGCAAAGGAAGACCTATGACACAGCATGGAGCGCACAGGCCGAGTACTGGACGTCAATTGACTGTACTATACAAGAAGTATGACATGCTTTAAAGGCTCATGTTCACGGCAATATTCGACGACGCATCAATCATAATCACTCATCATGCTGGAAACTGTGTGAAATCAAGAAAAATAATTGCTTGAGAGGGTGCGTTGCGCACAGCCTCGAACTTTGACGTGAATGTAAGCCTTACAGACATGTTATTCTTATCACTACCTGTTGTTGGACCAGTTGGCTCACAGTTGTCGGAAGGATACGATGAAACAAGAAGACAGGAAAGTAACCCTTCCCGGTGGGGATGTTTTCACATATTATTTTGCATTATTTCACCCCATATGAACCGTATCCTACATATAATCCTTCTTGTAGCGAAAGCCAGTTGATTTTCAGCGTTCATCCTGCACATTTTACGTTTTCTGCCCCGTATTCCTGTCTATTGCTGCTTACATGTTTAAGGCTTGGAAGCTCTAACTTGAAGTGGTTATGCCAGAAATTATTTCTACTAATACAGTGTACAGTATGTCTTGCAGTAAAGTCCACCACGCCACCACTCTTTTCCTATAAGTTTTTAAACATGCCTTGCATAAACGACGCTATCAGCAATCAAGTGTTGCCCCTTGTAGACGCGGATCGCATATTTCGCTCATGTCCACTGTGAGGACTAGCCAATAAATGCGTGGATTCCTCCGATTTATAATCAGAAATACATTTTCGCGAATGCTTTAAAGTACGTGCTGTTAAAAGCTGCCATTACATGGTGAACTAAATCGATAATAACCGTAAGAATCAATCGACACTAAAGTGGATAAGAAACTGGAAATTAGATTGAGTTTTAACAGGACATTCAGTAGGACTCAATAAGGCATTTCCAGACAGCGGAGCAAACATCCCTGCTGCCAAGCCCCATAGTAGAGGTCCCAAACAAAAGAATAACAGGTTCTGTTAAGCCTACCGCTCGTTCGTACGCATTCCCACTACTCTTCATTCACTAGAAACTGTGCCCTGACCTACGCAACACGTGAACCGCAGACAGGCAAACTGCAAGCCTACCGCAAACCCTATCAAGCCCATAGCAATAGGTAGCGTCCAAACGTAGGAGGTTTCAGCGTCGTTAGTGCTCAACAAAATAGGCTTCAGGTGATGCCTTCAGCATTGCAAACAAAATTCAAAAGAAAGCACCGACCACCACGAACGTTTTAAATCAGAGAAACTCCGAAGCTTTACTTCACTGCTTTACAGTGTCCCTTGTTTGTTGGCACTTTGTTCTGGAGTTGAAAATGTGCCACTATGCACAAATTTTACTTCTCTTACCGAGAACTAAGGCACGGCTCGAAGTTTTACGATGAGTGAGAGACGCGCCGTTGGACTGCACCAATGGTTCCGCACTGTCGCTGACGTGGGTGAGTCACTGTACAGTTGAAGAATCCCACCGCATTTTTACATAGCACGAACAAGCACCAAGACCTTTTTTGACCAAATGCTTAGAATACACGAAATGTCGCGTCATATGTTCTGTACAAGCATGCTAACTAAAAAAATTGAAAAAGAACTACGAAAATGTAGTTTATTGCAGTGTGTCTTACGCTGCGTATTCACACAGGTGTCGCCAATTGTCGGCCTGTTTGAAAAAAAAATCGTTCAACAATTTTAACAAAACTTTCCATGCAGACGCCACATTTTGACCTAGAATCTTGCAACCCGTGTTATTAATGAACTGTCAGATAGGTGCAAACTCGAAATCTTCTTGAGACCAATAAATAAGAAAACAATAAAATCGTGATTATGTTGGGACGGAACAATCGCACAAGAGCCCATCCACCAAATGCACACCATGAAATCGCGTTAATTGAAACATTGACGCAAGTTTCTCTGCACAAAAG
Source organism: Dermacentor silvarum (assembly GCF_013339745.2). Taxonomy (NCBI): domain Eukaryota; kingdom Metazoa; phylum Arthropoda; class Arachnida; order Ixodida; family Ixodidae; genus Dermacentor; species Dermacentor silvarum. Next base: position 4,486,730 of record NC_051158.1, read on the forward strand.
TTTTTATCTTCTTAACCCTCTCTTTCATGCTTTGTCGTGAGCTTAAATTAAGCACAGAGGGATGCATTCTTAAGCTTGCGTGCTTAAGTTAAGCACCGAACGCCTTTATCCTACAACGGCTACGCCAGCGTTGCCGCAATCGACGGTAGGGCAGCACTTGGGGTAGGCACCCTCGCGAGGCTTCATCGTGCACGCTGCGTCACCGTAGACCTTCGTCACGCTGCAGCTTAAGGAGGGAAGGAAGAGAAAAGAAAGAACATCCATAGGTTAATATTTATCTTCGGAAGGGAATGAAGTGACCACGACACGAATATGAAAAAAAAAATTTTTTTCTGCCAAGCATGGCCCCCGAGACTGCGGGCATCAATTGAGCGCCGCTTCTAATTTCGGAGGCCCCAAACTAAGCGTGGCCTCCGAGATGTAAGCGGCGCAGTTGCGATCTCAGAGGCCACGAGCTAAGCAATTGAGTACTGCCAAAATCCGCAAAGTGGACGAAGTTTCCTAAATGAAGAAGCCGACTTGCACGGGGTAAGTATAGCTCGCAGCTGCAACGGAAACCCATGTGGTTACTCTCGGAAGGAATTCTTCCCAGTATATAAAAAATCTTTCATTTTTTCAATTCCTTCAAAATATTTCTGAATTCTTGAAATCTTATGAAACCTTTTTGAAATCTTTTAGAAAATTTTCTGAAATCTTTTCTGAAAAATCTTTCAATTTTTTAGGGTTCAGGCCTTGTGCGACAGCCTTTACCTAGAAGCTGCTAGGCAGCTCTGAGACTAGAAAGGAGGCTAGCATGCACACAGTAGAGCGAGCGAAAGTGAACAGATTCAAGTAACCAAGTTATAGTTCGGCGTGAATTCTTGAAATGAACGAAGTCTCGCGAGCCGAAAAATTGCCATCTATTTTAAATACTAGGCACGAAGCTAATTCATACGGCTTGCTCCGAAACAAATAGTTCTCGCAGTTGAAGAAAGATTTGGCTTGATACATGATATGACCATCTTTCTGAGCTAGTCGCTAAACTAGGACATGGCAGCGCGAGAGCGAATTATAGACAACTCCAGGTCAGGAGAAGCGATGCGATCTAAGAAGTCGTCTCAGCTTGGTACAAATAGAAGCAGCTGAAGGTGGTGCAGCGCAACGTTCATTTACCTAGAGAAAGAAAATTTCACTCGAGATAGCAAGTTACACTTGGCGTTAGCGCTCGTTCGTTAAGTCCTCTTGTGTGAGGCCTCCTGCGTGTCATATGTGCATCCTATAAATGACTAATCGCGCAAAGTTTTATTTGCCTTAGCAAGTTATGTTGCTGGCTCGTTTGCAATCATGCGTGAACTCTCTCGTCTGAAACACCTTGTATATCATATGTACCTCCGAGATGTCGACGCGCGCGAGGTTATAGCTATATTGCACGGCTCAGCGCCATCTTGTCTGAACTCCCTTGTGTGCTGCATGTCTATCATGCACCGCCTCCCCCTCCCACCCCGGAAGAAACGAAGAAAGCGGGAAAACGAAAATTGCTTACATAGATTAAGTAGGGCACAAGTTTCATTTGCCGAGTACTGGCTGAATAGCGCCACAGTACCGCGTAGTAGCAAACACAGAGACCACAACAAGTTGTGTTTTATCTGTGCCTTGCTTGAACGGCAATTGGTGGGAAAAAGCACGAAAGTCCACTGGTCCCCGAACAAAGAGAGACGTGAGCTTCCTATGTCAAGTCCTTCCGAAGAGACCTTTAGTCAACTTTTTTCTGAACATTATTCGACCAAAAGCTCCAAGTGCTCTGCTGTGCGCTCATTACGGTGGCAAACTGCCCTGATTCAGTGATTTATTATGTATTATAGACTGGAAATGTTGGTGACAAGCACAGTAATATCAAGGAAAATACATTGTTACACCTTAGTCGAGAACATGCCCTGTTTGTCATAGGGCAATCTCATTTATGAAGTTGTTTCGTAGTGCGTAACTGATTTCTTTTTGTTGGTATTAATTGCTAGTTTTATTTTATAAGGCTTCTCGTTATTCTTTCTACTGTGGGTTCGTGTTATCAATATTGTTTTTCTTGCATTGTATTTGTTGCACTTCACACATGTATGTATGTATGTATGTATGTATGTATGTATGTATGTATGTATGTATGTATGTATGTATGTATGTATGTATGTATGTATGTATGTATGTATGTATGTATGTATGTATGTATGTATGTATGTATGTATGTATGTATGTATGTATGTATGTATGTATGTATGTATGTATGTATGTATGTATGTATGTATGTATGTATGTATGTATGTATGTATGTATGTATGTATGTATGTATGTATGTATGTATGTATGTATGTATGTATGTATGTATGTATGTATGTATGTATGTATGTATGTATGTATGTATGTATGTATGTATGTATGTATGTATGTATGTATGTATGTATGTATGTATGTATGTATGTACGTACGTACGTACGTACGTACGTATGTATGTATGTATGTATGTATGTATGTATGTATGTATGTATGTATGTATGTATGTACAATCCTGACCTTTAGAAATATACATAACAGGATAGAAAGCTAGTGTTCACGGGTATTCCACCAATGCTTCAAAGATGGAAACTTTAAACAAAGAGATAATGAACGAGAGAAAAAACGTTTTCGCAGAATTGTGGTTTTGGAAGAGCGTCTATTCAACTCCACTTGAGAAACGTTTTTCTTGAGGTACCTTCTAAAAAATGCGAGATTGAGCAACATACCCATTAGCGCTTACGAGTCCATGCGTGGCATTCTCCGGGGAACAGCTCCAGACTTCGCAGGGACCCGACAGAGAGATGCTCTGGTGTAACGGAATCGTTTGACCCTCGACAACGCAGTTTCCTGTGGCGAGCCGGAGAAGAGAACATCGGAAAATTTTCTGACTTCCGCAAATTACAGTTCAAAGCTATCATGTCTGCATCTCTTATGCGTGCATCTGCTGTGACAATTTTCCGATATAGTCCTTAATTTAATGTGCTCAGCGGGCCAAATGGGAGCTCCAGGAGGAGTACGCGGTGCTTACTAGTCGCAGGCTTTGCACTAATATGTAAACGCGATTTATCTGACCTTGCTGTATGGTCGTTCTGCCACACAGCGTCTGCTGCGAACATTGCCTTGAATTTGTCCTTGATAGCACACTCTGCTGTGGCATCTGCAAGCATAGCTCGCCAGCGTGAACTGAAAAAAAAAAAATCCACTAAACGGTCTATAGACCTCTGCATGCCAAAATTGAGCCTCTGCTAGTGGTCACATATTTCAAGCTGCGATATCCTTACAACGTTACAGCAACGTGATCTGGATGGGACCAAAATTATCCGTGGCATGCATTTGAAATGTTGTTTGGATGTTTATCTGCAGGATGTGTGCAATGATTGAAACATCATGTTCAACGGCCATCTACAGGTCATCTGGGTTAGGTTCGATCCCGAGAGAAACAGGCCTGCTGCGAACACAATGCTGATATCGTAATAATATGATGTCCACATAGTCGATTGCTTGCTGCTCGGCACTGTGGCGAAAACTGCAGGAAACGTTTCTTCAGCGTTGCGCTGCCGGCACGATAGGTGGTGCTTAAATCCATGGCCAAGCGACGGTCGCTTTTGAGTAACAGAAACGGATCTCAAAGGCCATGCTTTTGCTAACTGCATGCGCCATAAAACACTACAGTACAGTGAACACGTGACAGACACCGCGTTTTAAACACCACCTATATACGCATCCTTACGACAATTCGAAGCACGAAATTTTTAACTCTGTAGGTCTGGCATATATTTAAGGGTAATATACATGATTATGCATTGGAAAATGGAAGCTTCTAGACCCGGGAGACAGCTCGCCTAATTGTAAAGATAGTTAGAAATGCGTACACTGTGAAACTCGTTATAGAACATGTCTGGTTAGCGTCAGCCTAGTCGGTAGCCTAGTCGTCCAATGCTTGGAGGCCCACAGAACTCACCGTCAACAAGGGGCACGTAATCGAACCAGGTGGATTGTTCCGAGCCTTGAAAGAGCTGGGCAACCAGGAACAACAGTAGACCTGTTGTCGGCCGCATGATGAACTGTTCGCTCTCTCAACACCGGCCTTCTTTTATCTCTTCTTTCCGAGGAAATCTGCCAAATCTGATAATGACGATGGCGATGATGATGTCCCCCGAGAATGGCCCAAACCTACTGCGCGGATAAGTAGTGTTTAAATCGCGTCTTCAGTGACGGTGCCCTTGGAGTAACAGCAGCTGATCTCGGGGGTCATGCTTTTGGATACGGCAAGCACTGGAAGCTATTGCACGTCATTATATGACGTCGTATATGACGTCATTCCAGTATTGTTTTGAATATCTTTTGTACGAGAACGAAGCGAATAATTAAAATATGAAATAAACCGAGCATGAACAATGCGTAATACAGTAGCGACCCTTTCAAAAGCTATAGAACGTATGGCCGAATAAAATGAAAGGAAAGAAAATAGGGAACGCGGTAATACAGATATCACGCGTTCTGAACTAAAAATTTCGAATTCCTTATGTGGGGAAAATGAATTTTAGATTATTTTGAGGGAAGGTAAAACAATTGATGCAGATCATCATCATCCCCATCTTCATTCATATACACAGCAGGACGAAATTTAAGCCTCTAGCTCACGGCGTTACCCTCCGTGCGTCTTGCGTCAGCTGAATCTTTTCTATGCCTACAAATTTCCAAATATGATCACACCACTTTATACTCGGTTGTTACCCGGACTGTGATTTCTATCCCTGTTAGGGACGCATTATATTTCTAAGATTCCTTGTGGTGCTTAGGCATGAATGCTTTTATTTCTCTTCTTTTTTCGGATCAAATACAGCAAATTTTCATGTTTATCAAGCGCACAGTTTAGACTGGACAGTGGAGTAGACACGGAACAGTCACTGACTCGCAGCTCAAGTTTATCTGGTGCATACAGCGTGCTTAAAAACAAAAACAAATAACCGGGATCTTACATAGCGCGCAAAAAGGCAGGGGCAAACATAGAAACGATTGCACACGGCGCTAACTTCCAAATGTTTATTTCGGAAAAGGGACATGTCTTTTTAAGGACTTTCTGCGCATGTCAAGAAAAAAGTTGTCGCAGTTTCACCTGAAAGGCGAAGCATCAATTGCGATAGCAAATTTGTAGAGAGCTATACGGAGTAATGATAGTAGCTTTATCAGCTGTATAAACTTGGACATGCAGCAGCACCGGCAACACGCAGAACTGTTGTCGACGCCCTCGGCGTTTTGCCCGCGTTCGCACAAAATGCGTGCGGCGTTGGTGACTGTTGCCGGAGCCTCTGATATAAATAGGCACTTGGTGCCGCAGCTAAACGTCGCCTCCCTTCCCTCCCCCACGGCCTCTCGCGCATCGGAAGAAGGCGTGTTTGCTCTACATATATGGTGATTGTAAAGGAGGAAAGAGACGCCTACTTCTGCAGCCCTTAAGGAAGCACGGCGCAGAACGCGCGTTTGTTCTCCGCCGTGCGTTCACTCCCCGTGAAAGACGCGCCCCTCGCGCCCTTTCACTCGCACATACAGCGTTCGGCGCGCGGCGACGATTTCTTCTCCAAATAACGTCATACGGAACCTCACGGCGACGGCGACGGCGACGCCGACGGCAGAAATCTGCTTTTGAGTGTCCATATAATTGCTATCGCAATAAAATGTGACTTCATGTAAAGGATGCCGCGCGTACATGGCCACCCTAAGTTATTTATGAGGTTACAATTACTTATGACGTAGTGACACTGAAGCGATGTTCACGCACCTGTCGTCTGCTAAGTGAGGAATACGAACAGCTTCTATTATCTCACGTGCTAGCTGTTGTCTGGCTCTGTCCCCGATTGTGTGATGGTCCTACAAAGGTGTGTACCCGTTCTCTTTCACCGTCACTATACCTCATAAGGAACTGACTTAAAATGTCGTGCACAAGTGACATTTACATGAAGTTACACTTTTATTGACGCCAGCATAAAGTCCATAAAAAGACACGTGCCTTTATTGAAACAAACAGTTGGAAGTTAGGGCCATTTGGCGTCGCTTCTATGTCCGTGCCTGTCCTTTTGAGTGCTATTGAAGATCCCTGTATGACAGATCAACGAGCCCAAACTAATGACTTGGTCAAAAAAACATGGGCAGCTAGCACTAGTGGTGCAAGGCTGGAGTAAACAGCGGAGCTGGTGATCGATCTAGCTTTTCTTCCAGGTTTTACTAGGCTTGACTAAGTTTTGCTAGGAAATGCTAAGTGCTGCTGGGCACCGTATTCCGAATCGGCTCGCCGCCGACGAGCAGATTCTCGTTCGGCCGCGCGACGCCCTTCAAGATGAGCGGTGTCTTCTTCGGGTGTCCGGATCTTTGGTCGTTCCATGTCAAGGCTGCATGTACTCGCCGCGGAGTCAGGCGGCTCCGAGCTTTATCTCCCCTTTGACGTAACGGCCAAGCTGCGCCTCCACATTTGCCGGGGTGTGGCTGGTTGAAACCTGCCGAGCCGCCGCCAGAGGAGCTGGCTGGAGTCACCGACACCGAGCGCCTTCGGCGCGAACGCGGGGAAACGCGGACGGCGTCGGCAGCAACTCTGCGCGTTGCCTTGTTGGTGCTGCTACAATTTATTTCTCTCTCGCTCTCATTTTCGCTTGCTCTCTCCCGAGCACAGCGCGCACCGCGCGCATGCTGTCATTCCCTCTTCTTAAGGTCCCATGTCAAGGCAACATGTGCACGGCACGGAGAGGAGGCGAAGCACACGCCGCACCACGAGGTGGTTGCTAGGCAACCCAGGTGACTCATCGCTCAGCGATGTTTTTTTTCGAACGACGAGCACGGTTTTCCGGATAGCTTAGGCAGCTTCGCTGTTCAAAACGGGGAAGCTGCGTAGACAACACCGCACATAAAAGGCCAGTAGCATTGTTATACCGGCAAGTATTAACCAACTAGCACAGCAACACATTACTTAATGTAAAGCAAGATGGACAAGCGGGCTAGTTAGATGACACTCATCTTTGGAACATTTAAAGCGCATCAAAAAGAGACGGAGGAGAGACAGACAAGCGCCTTGTCCTGTCGTTTCTCTGTTTTCCGTCTTTCTTCTCTTTTTCTTTGCGCTCTAAAGGTTTCTAAGATGACTACTGGCCAAGAAAAAAACCAGATGGTAAAGATGGGAGCCTAATTCTAACTACCATTAACGAAACAAAAGCTTCGATTTTCACTGCGAGATTACTGTATTTCATAAATACATCACAATCAATCATCCTGGCCCGCTCCATATAAGAACGCTGCCCAGATGGGCTAACTGGCCCTGCAGCAGACGATATACCAGTCAGTCATAAAACTCTATACCCGAGGGAGCCGAATGAGGAGGTACTGGGGGCAGGCATCCACGATTAGTAGAGTGCTCGAAGCAGCGGCCATCGGCCGAGTCCGCAGCGTCCCGCGTAATCGTCGTACGTGAGCGCCGCAGCGGCGACGCACTCGTGCCCAAAGTCGTGAACAACGTAGGCTTGCTCCAGCCGACGTCGAAGATCGTCGGGCCCGGCCGACGCTATCACCCTGCAATCGCAATGACGTACTGCTAATGCGGTAGCGTTATAGGCGGACCCCACACACTTTGTAGGCATCCGTCTGACGAAAAAAAAATCACAGCATATCCACGGGGTGAATGATGATGAGTGGGCGAAGCTCCGGAGGGAATCATCGGATCTCCCGCTTAAGGGGACGCTAGCACAAACGCGTTAGAAACGTGCAGTACTCTCTAGTAAGGGGGAGCGGCCACAGCGTCTTACGCAGCCATTTACACATGCCGGAACGTGCACCGCGTTTACCGACGCCATCACATGACTGCTGAGAGAGTATACCCCCCGTATTCATAAACGCTCCTCGACTTGAACTTGACTTGCCACCGCCTTGGGCAGCGCGTTCGAAACGCGTTGAAGGTAAGGCGGAGAGGCCACAGCGTCTTACACCAGCTTCTTACACGGGCCGTAACGCGCTAGCACAAACGCGTTAGAAACGCGCTAGAAACGCAGCCTTTCGTTAATGTTGGGTATTTATTGCCATCGTGGTGCGTGTGTCTATGTGCGCTTCGTGGCGTAGCCATTCCACTTCCGGCTTTCGAGCGAAACGGTCGCGGGATGGTTGGCTCCCACGGAGCGGTTCTGGCGGCCCAAACGGGCCGCGGTAACAGGTTTTCTGCGTCTAGTGCTGATGATTATCAGGTTATTCTGCCAAATCTGCCATCCGGACGCATCGTCGCGAACACCGTTTTCATGCACGGCGATCCCAGAGCCCGGCCCTACCGTGTCGAAGACTACCGGGACACTTTGGCCAAACTTGGTGCGCTCCCCGACGTTTTGGCGTTGGGGGCGTATCAAATGAACCACGTGTGGGCTGTGACAATGACGAGTGCTGACGCGGTTCAGAAATTGCTCTCCGCCGTCGACGTGAAGGTAAAGGATCGCCCATGTTTGCTCATTGATCCAAATAACCGCGAGGTTCGCTTAAAGTTGCATTGGTTGCTGCACGGCGTGACCGACGAAGACGTACGTGTGGCCCTGTCACCCTACGGGAAAGTGTTGGAAGTGACGCGAGAGAAGTGGAGAGCGCAAGGCGTCACTGAAAAGGGCTCGACGACACGCTCAGTGGGACTAAAATTGCATACCGACGTCAAAGTCGATGACATCCCACATCAGCTCAAGATTGCCGGAGAGTTGACTCTCGTTGTTGTCCCGGGACGCGCTCCGCTGTGTCTGCGCTGCAAGAGCACCGGACACATACGCCGCGACTGCAAGGTGCCGCGCTGCAATCGTTGTCGCCGCTTCGGCCACGATGACACCGATTGCACGAGGACATACGCCAGCGTGACCGGACCAGTCCAGGCAAACGACGCATCGGATCACCTCATGGACGAGGCAGACTCGGAGGAAACAGCAGGAGTGAGCCAAAACTCGGCTACCCAAGATGGTTCGCAGAGCATTCAACAGGACGCCCGCCGTGAAGCACCAGGTAAGCCCGAAGCCGGGCTTCCACATGAAGCCGTAGAAGGGCGGAATGAAAAGGGTGATGCAAGTAGCACCGGCAACACTTCGTCCGGCGGAACCGTAGAGACCCCCTCCGAGCCAGAGCCGATGATCGGTATTGACAGTGACAGTGCCAGTGCGGCTGGGAAGCGGCCCCACGACGCCGATGAAAACGAGAAGGGATCTAGTGCTGGCGCAACGGACGAGCCCCCTGCGAAAACGACTCCCGTGCGGCGTCCTCCCTTTCGGCCACGGCCGAGCACGTTGACGGAGCGCAAGACAGCGGAAACGCCGCCTTTGCCGCCGTGAGGACTGTACCGTGGTAAGGCATTCAGGAGCAAAGCGCAGTTGTGAGGTAAGCGTCATGCCCCCGGGTTTTTCAACGCCTCACAATGATGCTAATGGATAAGTCGATTCGTGTGGCGACTTTAAACGTGCGTGGGCTTGCCTCACGCAGGAAACAGAATCAACTCTACCGACTAGTAAGCGACTTTGACCTGGACATTTTAGCTGTGCAGGAAACGAAAGTTGAGGGCGACGAGGAAACCGGGGGCATGGTGCACCAATTCTTAGCGCGATACTGTGCTCTAGTGAGCCATGCTGTGGGAACCTCTTCCGGCTGCGTGTTGTTCGTCCGACAGAGTCTTGGAGCCAGAATAGAAGCCGTTACGTCATGCCCGTCTGGTCGGCTTATTGTATGTGATTTTTTGTTTTCTTCATTGGAGTGGCGTGTAATTTGTTTGTATGCGCCGACTGTTGCTGATGAAAGACGCAGATTTTTCGAACGGCTAAAACAGTATACCCGGTGTAATAGGCTTGTCATTATTACTGGCGACTTCAACTGCGTTCTTTCAGCCCGCGATAAAACTAGCCCTCGACCGTACAAGGACGCAAGCACCGTTGTCCTAAACGAGATATTAAGGGACGATGGCTTGGAGGACGTGGCTGAATGTCTTGGTGGTGGGAGGACTACACAGTACACCCACTTTCAGGCAGCCAGCCACGCTCGCCTAGATAGAGCATATGTAAGCCTTGATTTGATACCCTTTTGCAAGGAGTACCAAGTGAGCGCCATTTCATTTAGTGATCACTGCTTGGTTAGCTTTTTAGTAGCAAGCGCGAAAGAAAGAAAAAAGGGCTTCCAGTGGCAACTATGGAAATTTAATTCGAAATTACTAAGCGATGAAATGTTTATGGCGGACGTAATGAAGCGAGTTGAAGAAATTAAAGCTGTGAGTAACACGTCACACAGAGAAAAATGGGAGAACTTCAAGCAGGCGGTTAAAATGAAAGCAATAGAGCGCGCGAGTGCGACATGCAGAGAAAAAATGTGGTTGATCCCTCTTATATAGGAATCGGTATAGAACACGAAAGTGAAACGTGTCTTCACAGAAGTAGTGTAATGTTTATTGCACATTGATATATAATGTCTATTGGTGTTTTGTGGCTAAAGCGCCCTTAGGCGTTGATGCACCCACGCTGACGCCTGGTGGCACGTCTCCTCCATCACGACTACCAACGTCGATGACCATGAGCAACCGTCGTGCATATGGAAGCTGCACTACGCTGCACACGCTAGCACAACGCGAAAGACGAAGCACGTAACTGACACACTAATACAACGCGCAAGACAAAGCACGTAACTGAATCGTCACCGAGTCAAATCAGCGCGTACAGCGCGTCGTAATTGCAGCCTCCGCGATCAACTTCAGAAACATTTTCAGAGCTAATTGCGGAGGCCACGCTCCGCTGTGCTGAGTACGGTGAACGCCACCTAGGTGGCGTTGGTAGTGCTTCTTGATGCCAGCGTCCCTTCGAATGCTGGCATCGAGGCGTCGTAGTGCTGAGACCACCGAAGCGTTCACTGTCGGTGCGCGTTAGTGTCATAATGCAGTACTTCTCTTTTCTGCTCGTAGGCGGCGGCACCGCCCCGAGCAAGAGCGCGGGTACACGGAGGAGTGTTAGATATATAAGGCGCGTCTGTGTAGCTCTCTGCAAATGCGTTTGTGGCGCAATGGGTTAAACGCTCGGCGATCTATCGTCGCGGACCGAGAGGTCGTGGGTTCGATTTCCAAATTTTGCATGTTTGTGGAACTTTTTCTTCTGGTTTCTTTCTTTGTATTATGTTCTATGACGTATTTCCGTGACGGAAATACGTCGGTGAAGTCTTGGTGGACCCCGGCATAAAACACCTTCGTGTTAAAAAAGAACTGAAGAAAAGCAGATGCGCAGGAGCCTGGAAAAATTGACCAGTAAAGAATGTAGGATGCCCGGCATGTTCATAGATGATATTCGCGCACTGAAGCATAAACTAGAACAGTTCGATATCGAAAGATACCGTGGTGCTCTGGTAAGGGCAAGGGCTGAAAGGCTGATAATGGGAGAAGCACCGTCAAAAAGAGCGTTGGGCTCAGAAAAGTGGCACGCGCGACGTAATCAGATAGCGGAAATTGAACACGGTGGGGAAGTCAGCGACGCAGCAGAAGATATTGAGCGCGCTTTCTTTGAGCACTACAGTGCTTTATTCGCAGACTGTTCAGTTGACATTGACCGTTTTAAGAAGGACTTTTTAACGTTGATGCCAAAACTAGACGACAACACGAAAGAAATATTGGAGGATCCTATTTCACAAGAGGAAGTGAAAAGTGCTATTGAAAGTATGCATCCGGGGAAGTCCCCGGGCCCTGATGGTCTGACCTCAGCCTTCTATAAATTTTTGAAAGGAGCGATCTCGCCCGTATTAGCCGATGTATACAACGAGGCATTCGAGCTCAAAGTATTACCCCCGTCCTTTTCATCTTCACACACTGTTCTTATACCGAAATCAGAAGACCCCGTTGCGTTGCGCAGAGTAACTTCTTACCGCCCAATATGCCTCACTAATGGTGATTATAAGATAATGATGAAAATTTTAGCCAAGAGGTTGCAGACAGTCATTACGGAGCTCGTGGGGCCTCATCAAACGTGTGGCATTAAAGGCCGGACTATCTTCTCTAATATACACGTAGCACGGAGTATTCTCGAATGTTGCGACGCAATGGGTGCACGAGTGGCAATGCTCCAAATTGATCTAGAGAAAGCGTTCGACAGGGTGCCTCATGAAGTTCTTTTGTGTATTCTCGATCATGTGAATTTGGGTAAAATAATTAGAGAGGGGGTTGCCATGGCGTACCGGGACTGCTCAACGCGGCTAATTGTCAACAAGGCGGTGGGGGAGCGCATCCAAGTCAAGCGTTCGGTGCGTCAGGGTTGCCCTCTCTCGCCACTGTTGTTTTGTTTATATATAGAGTCGTTTTGTTTGAGTGTCATAGAGAATGACTGTGTCCGCGGGTTTAAATTGCATGAGGTTGAAGTACGGCAGTTGGCTTATGCGGACGATATTGCCGTGTTTTGCACAGATTCCGACAGTATAACACAGGCTGTCAAATGTGTTAAACGTTTCTGTGCTGTGAGTGGCAGCGCAGTAAACTGGGGCAAGTGCCTGGGATTCTGGCACGGAGACTGGCCGGAGGCCCCGGACACCTTTGCCAACATGAGTTTCGTAACGACTCCGGTTAAATACTTGGGAGCTCCCCTCCAGTGCTACAAAGACAGTGAATCGTACTGGAGGAGTGAAGTCGATAACCTGCGAGACAAAGTAAACAAGTGGAATGGCTGGAATTGGTCTATGTTTTCCAGAGCTACAATTTGTAACATTTTTTTAGTGAGCAAACTTTGGTATATCCTTCAAGTGTTGCACTGCTCAAGGGTAAACATTCAGAAAATTCACCGTGTGTTCGCTGTGTTCGTGTGGGCATCGTCTTGGGAAAGATCAAGTCGAACCAATTTATTTCTTCGAGTTCGAAATGGAGGACTTGGTTTGTCACATTTGTTTTTGAGACAGGTAGTCAATCGATTTTCTTTCTTCAGGGACGTAAAAAACCCGTTCCTATACACTGTATGTCAACTTCGCCTGGGGAGACACTTGCCCAACGTGGTTGTCTCAACCGGCAGTTTGCCCGGTGCTGTTTATGGTTTTCTTCGTGAAGTTGTGGTTTCTTGTAGGTTTTTGTCAGCGCGGTTTTCACTAGAATACTTGAGTGTAGTCAATCGGAAAAAATTGTACAAGGACCTTTGTGATGTGGTTCTACCCGTGCCTCTATATCGATCCCTTTATGGTGCAGGCCATGGGCACAATGTTCTAAAACGCGTTAAGGCAATGCTAATACCATCAGGTGTTAAGACTTTCTTTTTTAAGTTACACACAGGCACGCTCACTATCAAACCATGGATGTCTGAAAGGGGTTTTTTTTTGTTCCCTGGGGCACCCATTGTATAATATGCAGAAAGGAGGAGACAATTGAGCATGTATTTCTGGATTGTTGGGATGCTGTTTTTCTTTGGGATGTGCTCCAGCGCACAATCAAAAAAGAATTCCCCCTCGATGCGTATGGCATTCGCTACTTGCCAATAGAAAGTGATGACGGCACCCCATTCGATATGGTAATGCTCATGGCCCTGCATAGCATCTGGAAATGCAGAATGGCAGTAAGGCACGCTGATCTGGACGCAAGAGCAGCTCGCCAGTATTTTAAAGAAAGCATAAGGGACTTTGTGGAAGAACAAAAGTTGCTAGAGTGTATCCCAGAATGGTTGCCTCGGGTGGAATTATTACTGACGATGAGACAATTTTAGCGTGTACGCGTCCGCACAAGTTGAGCGGTCGTATATAACGAATATTGTGATTGTGATTCTGTTTTGTGATTCTCTGTGAATTTATGTATTTCTGTGTGTGCCAAAGACCGGCAATAAAGAAAAAAAAAATAAGCTTCGTGGCGTAGTGGTTAGCGCCGCGCGTTCGGAAGCGAGGGGTCCCTGGTTCGATTCCGCGCTACGGACACAACTTTCGGAATTTTTTTTTTTCATAAAACGCCGGAAGCGTTCTCCGGAAGCCGGAAGCTGGCTTCCGGAACCGGAAGCGGAACCGGAAGTGGAAACGGAAGCGGAAGTGGAACCGGAAGCGGAAGTCGGCTTCCGTTTATACTATACGTATACATATATATGTATATATGGGTATACATACATATACGGACACACAACGCCATCTATTGAGCAATTCATAAAACTAGACGTGGCTACCTACTACGACGGGGACGAACGGGTGCCGCTATAAGGAGCTTCGCCCCTAAAACTAGACGTGGCTACCTACTACGACGGGGACGGACGGGTGCCGCTATAAGGAGCTTCGCCCCTAAAAAAAAAAAAATGTGGGCCAATACCCAAGGCAGTGCACTCTAACACAGCATCACAAGGGCTAGCTGTCGCGAGAGATGAGGGTACCTTTCACACGCTTCCGATGTTTCAAAGAACGACTTTAACGCATAAGACGCTTGCGTGCCATCGTGGCCTAATGGCTTGAGCGTTAGGCTGCCGTGGTGGAAGACAGTGGTACGACCCCACCATCGATCACGCGTTTCTTTAGCATTACCGGCAGACTTCAGTCACTCTCGGTCTATCTAACAAAAAACTCAAGGTGTGTTTAGCGTACCCAATCACTGCACAGTGTGCACGAATCACAATAAACACCAGGCATAGAAATGTAACTTGGCTGTCGACCACCTGGGCCGGCAGACGCATCCTAGAAGAAGCAGGTATAAATGCAGAGGCAGAGTGCAACGCACGCAAGGTCGCGCTCAGCGCGTCGGTCAGGGGCACTTTCAAGGTTGAACCGCTTCCGAGAAACGTCCACCCGCAATTCAACGAGGGGCGCCGAAAGGCGAGGGCCCGAGCACTACTGAAATCGACCGCCAACTGCCCGGGACTGGCGGCATTTGTAGACGCGACCCAGTATGGGCGCAGCGACCGGTACGCGGCCGTCTCGATACGCTGGGATGGTACGATCATTAACGCGGCATCGGTCAAGGGGGTAACGTCCGAAATGGCCGAACAGGTGGCAATAGCCATGGCAATGAGGGACCCCGAACGCCCTTACGTGTACACAGATTCGCGATCGGCGGCCAGAGCATTCGCCTCGGGCTCCATATCGCGGGAAGCGGCGGCCGTCCTCGGCAACGAGGGAGCCGCGGGTCATCACATCGTCAAATGGTTTCCGGCCCACATGGGGGCCGACGTGCACCCCGACTTTCCCAACGCCAACGAGCTGGCGCACGACCGCGCGCGAGGACTCACGCACCGCGGCGATCTGCTTTTGAGTGTCCATATAATTGCTATCGCAATAAAAACAAAAAAAAAATGTGGGCCAATACCCAAGGCAGTGCACTCTAACACAGCATCACAAAGGGCTAGCTGTCGCGAGAGATGAGGGTACCTTTCACACGCTTCCGATGTTTCAAAGAACGACTTTAACACATAAGACGCTTGCGGTGCCATCGTGGCCTAATGGCTTGAGCGTTAGGCTGCCGTGGTGGAAGACAGTGGTACGACCCCACCATCGATCACGCGTTTCTTTAGCATTACCGGCAGACTTCAGTCACTCTCGGTCTATCTAACAAAAAACTCAAGGTGTGTTTAGCGTACCCAATCACTGAACAGTGTGCACGAATCACAATAAACACCAGGCATAGAAATGTAACTTTCTTGTGACTTATTTGTTTGGGCTGTTTGCGAAAAAAGTTGTCGCAGTTTCACCTGAAAGGCGAAGCATCAATTGCGATAGCAAATTTGGAGAGAGCTATACAGAGTAATGAGAGTAGCTTTATCAGCTGTATAAACTTGGACATGCAGCAGCGCCGGCAACACGCAGAACTGTTGTCGACGCCGTCGGCGTTTTGCCCGCGTTCGCACGAAATGCGTGCAGCGTTGGTGACTGTTGCCGTAGCCTCTGATATAAATAGGCACTTGGTGCCGCAGCTAAACGTCGCCTCCCTTCCCTCCCCCTCCCCCCCCCCCCCGCACGGCCTTTCGCGCGTCGGAAGAAGGCGCGTTTGCTCTACATATATAGTGATTGTAAAGGAGGAAAGAGACGCTTACGTCTGCAGCCCGGGATCACGGCGCAGAACGCGCGTTTGTTCTCCGCCGTGGGTTCACTCCCCGTGAAAGCGCGCGTCCACTCGCACATACAGCGTTCGGCGGCGCGCGGCGACGATTTCATCTCCATTGACGTCATACGGAACGTCACGGCGACGGCGACGGCGACGCCGACGGCAGAAATCTGCTTTGGAGTGTCCATATAATTGCTATCGCAATAATAGGTCAGAGATGCAAAAATACTGTCAGAAGCATCGCAGTCCTAATAATTACTAGAAAGCGAAACTGGAAAATGAAGCAAGTTATTCAGTGGAAATATATTTAGCTTAGTTTAGATTACTCGAAGAATCAATGCTATGTTACCACGAACTTCTGGCCTTAACACAATACGCCACAGAAAGACAATAAGGATAAAGTGCCCCTTCCATCAATCTGTTTCAAAATAATGCTGATATGTTTCGTACATATATCACTGGGATCAATTGGGAGCCAGGAATTATCTGCGCGCGTGAATACAGACGACGGAGTCGAGACCAGAGTTCCTTAGTCATATTTTCTTTTTACTTTGGTTTACGCTCCAGGGATCGACCTACGGGCATCAATCGACTTACGCGTCCCCAGAGACTAACAAATCGAAACTTGCCATGAACGCGTCGTCATCTGTGACCTGCTTAACAAACTGTTCAAAGGCACAAATTGGTAGGAACACAAACAAATGCTGGTTGTTTGGTTATGGTTACCTTGAATTCATGGATCTTATTCATTTGTGCTAGAGAGAGTGGCGTTTAATGACAGCTAGAATTGTTAGTCATGAATGACAAAACAAATCCTCCAACCGCTACTGCTTTGTCTAGTCATTGTTTTCCGGACACGCAAACTCTGATCTAGCGGGAGGTTTCGGGATTCGTATGAGTCACGTGCTGTAGTCAAGAAATCAAGGTTAGCTAACCATACAACAGCAGCCTTCACCTGGGGGCATTGTTGCTGTCGCGCACAAGCGCCGTGCATCCAGGCTCGTTGAGCAGTGGTTGGTTACGGTAACCCGCCTTCTTCAGGCAGTGGTCGCTGTAGGGAACCACCGAGCTCACGACGAAAAGTCTGCGTAATTTTAAACAAGTTGTGGATTTAGACGGAGCACTCTCTCCCGGCTCTTCCATTTGAAGACAAGGTCTGCTTTGATGACCTCATACGCGTTTACGTGTCTGTGATCTGGCTCATTATGTATATATGTGACTGCTTAATAAAAGGGCCAATTTGGCTAGTTTGGGATGTTGTAGGGCCGTGAAATAGGTACCGAAATGTAATTCTCAGGGAGACACAATGCAAGCATTAGTCGGAGTGTAGGTAGAGTTAACGGTACGGGCGTTATTAGCACCAATATAGTCGAAAATTAACCTTATTGCACTATAGACGGCACAATCTCCCTCCTGCCTTCTTGGTCAAATAAGGCAAGGGTCAACTAAGTGTCCACGCTAAAGAAGAAAGGGATGATTGCGCGTGAAATACGATGCGCATAAGATACACAATGAGTGCGTAATGAGCATAAAAAATAAACAGAATAAAGAGTCGAATTATTTGAATCTCCGCGCACGTTGACCATGTGTTCTTTAGCTTGGGCACTTGGTTGAGCCCCCTTTTTTATAAGCTTCTGCTGGCCTGGACTACATTTTTCTTGCCTTAATAGAAGTTATTCTAACAGACCACATGTTATCCGTTCCACGCATTGTTCTTGTCGTCTGGTACAAAAGGCACGCACCCACGTGGCAAGATTGACCAGGCATTGCCGTGGAAACAATATGGAAGTATTTCTTCCTACTAACCAATATGTTATATTGCCATGTGGTATATATCAGTAATACAAAAAAACAGTAATTAATTTTCTTGCTGTACTATCGGAATGTTAGCAATATGTATCGAGCATACAAGAACACTTGAAAAGTGAAGGGTCTATAATGGAGCCTAAAGTTGGCAAAACAAAAATTCATTTTAAAAACGTAAATTAGAACGTTACAATTTAGAACGGTATATAGGCCTTTTCAACGAGAACGCCCTGGGTGTCACTAAAGAAATGTCACAGTTTCGCCCTAAGGGCGAAGCAATGAATGCGATAGCAACACAGCAATGTCATACGAAGTAAGGTGAGCGGCTTTGGTAGCAATATGAATTGTAGTAAACATGAGCTGATTAAGTAAGCAGGTGTGCTGCGGCGTAAGTAGACCGACATGAAGAGAGACTCGATGACCACGAGAAGGCGCGTGTGAAACGGTGGTGTCGATGAGAAGCGCTTCCCGCGGGCAGCGCGTGCGAAGGGACACACCTGTAGCGCTGCACTGCCGACCCGGGCAGCATTGCATGTGTAGGGTGCGTTGGAAAATGTGGCCCGACTATTACTAACTGATTGAACAAGCGTGGTGTGAGCGCGCACAAACAAACATGAATAGATCACACTGAATGACTGCAGACAACGACTGTCAAAACGCTGGCAGCAAGCGCATACGCCGCAGCAACGGGCGAAGGTGCGTGCGGTCTATCGCTTCAACGGAAACTGAGCGGCGAATGCAGCGGCGCATAAAGGTCAGAGCCGTGTGGAGATAAGCGACGGTGCGAGCGAGCGACGAGCGCGGTTGTTGGCAGAGTAGAAGTGCGCCCCCCCCCCCCCCCCCCCCCGCTCCCTCCGGCGCTGGCTTCTCGCTTCCTTGCTTGCGCGTGGGAGATTGAGTGCGTTCGCTCTACGTGATAGCGCGCGTCCCCGCACGCTTCCGCTCGGGCATACGGCGCGCGGCGAAGACTTTATCTATAGGGAACCTCACGGCGACGGCGACGCCGACGGCAGAAATCCGGTTGAAGTGTCCATATAATTGCTATCGCAATAATACCCTCTGAGCTGACGGAATTGCGCGCGAAGCCACGCGCAATAGCACCGCAGAAGCTACCGCGCATGCCTTCGTAATTTCATTCCCCTGAGATACGTGAAACTATGCACGGTTATAACATGAAATGTTCTACACAAGCTCCGCCCATAAACGCGTAGTGCACCAGTCCCCTGTGACTTCACGCTTCAAAACGCAGTCACCGAGGGATGCCGACAAAGACAGAAGCTCGCCTGCTCTGTGACTTCATGAAAATGGGCGAACATGATATGCTGGCACATCAGTACACACTTAACTTCAGTTGCACAGTCTTGTCCTTGCCAGGTGATCCATAGGTTGTCACGTGTTACAAGTGAGTGCAGCGTACGTGCCGTGTTCTCCCCGGCGCTGTACGGCGCTGCCAAAACCACAAAATGGTGAAGCGAGGCTTTCTTTGCGAATGCTGTTGGATTTTCCTGAGCGTTGCTGCTTTGCGCTGCTGTCTTGTCGAATAGCTCATGCTTAAATAAAATTGGATTGTGTGCCCGATGACGGAGTCGAACCTCGGTCCTCCAGCGCAGCAGCCCGATGTTCTAACCATACAGTTAACCTTTTTTGATTTCGCACGTCTATTGCAATCGCGCCAACGTAAACTAACTTTTCGAGATCATCGCCGCATCTTTAACATTGCGTAGCGCGGACAGTCAAGAGCACATGGGCGCACACTAGTTTCGTTCACACAGGAATGAAATGGGCCAATCTGTAGCATTTGATTCGCCGCCACCAGAAAGCTTCACTTCATACAGGTTCCGAGATGTGCGATGGATCTGCATTATTTCCCATTAGAATGACACAGCGAAACGCGTACCCTTTGCTCAAGTTGGACGGCTGGGCGAAGCTGCGGTAGTAGACGATGGAAGCTAGCGACACCGTGTGGCAGAGCTGCACATCGCGGTTGGCGGTGGATTGCTGCTGCTGCAGCTCCGAGGCCGCAGCCATGCGGCGAACCCTCCACAAGGAAGCAGCCACCTGAGGCAGGGCTGCGCCGGGGCAGCTCGGCTGACCAGTGTAGTCCTCGGCCAACGTCTCGTCAGTACTCACAACCAACATGTCGGCTAAGCTGCACCAAGAAATTACGAGAGGTGATTGCGTTGCAGAGCCGTATAGCATACTCTAGGCGCATGTTAAAGCGGACACTATAGTCTTTTTACAGCGAAGCTGTTTCTGCGGACCCTGTGCCGTCATCCGTTCGCTAAAACCCACGTGACCTAGCGGAAGAGGAGAGGAAAAGAAGAGCTCAACCAGAGTGTTTCTAGGTGGCATTGGCTCAACCCTGCCAGAATGCTGTGAGAGGGTGCAGATGAAAAGGAGAACGGGTAGCGGGAGTTGACGTAAATCGCGTCGTCCAGTACTCGCGTTGGAGGGGGAAGAGCGTGAGGCCGCCAACCAATGGCGGTGTACGGAAAAAGTAGGCCAACGGAGGACTGGGGTTTGAGAGAAATTCGCGTTAGCGTTGGTTGTATATACGGAGCTTTGGTCAAGGACTCTTGCCTGGGAACGTCGTAGAAAAGCGTGGGGCACGCGCTAGCAACGCCGTCACCCGTGGACGTCGACGCGTCCCATCCCCCGCAACCCACTAGGAACGCCGTCGCTCGTGGACACCGACGCGTCCCATCCCCCGCAAGTAGCGCTGTTCACAGCTTCGCTGATCAACATTCTTCATGGAGTGGAAGGGGTGGTGATTTTTTCATTCCACTGTCTATTATTTTGCACTGGCCAGGGTTCTACAACAGTTGTCGAAAATTGAAAAAAAAAACCCCGAAAAATAAATACTCAAGCATCAGACTACAGTTAAACTGGAACTTATAGAGTTCTCTGAACTGCGATGTCCGTTTTCGGTGCAAACGTTATGAATTTTGTTAAATTCATCCTTCAATTAATTTAAGATTCACCCACCTCCAGCATGTTATGTTGCAACTATGAAGCCCTAAATCACCACTCTCCTTAATACAGTCGGCAGAATTCAGCTCCCTTTCTCAAGTGCAACAAATGTATCTCAAATTGTTTTAACGGTTGTCTAGTAAGACGTATCTGCGTTTCATTCGTAATCGCCGAGATAAATCGGAGTTGGCCTTATGCTACAAACTTTTCTTAGCGTCTTGGTTATATTCAAAGCCCATTTAAAGAGCGTAAACGGCCGCGCACCTGGCGATATTCTTGATATCAAAGCGTCTGGCAAGCATTGCCTCCTTGTACGGAAGGGCCACTGAGAGAAGGCGAGTCTTGCTTCGCAGGAGTTGCAGGAGTCTCGCAAACGTGTTGTAATCGTCTGCTACCTCGCAAGGACCACCTGCATAGAAAGCGATTTTGAGAAACTCAAGAGGCGCTTCACTTAACTCCTCCTTTCAGCAACGTCCTGTAGACAACTAAAAGTTAGTCTGCAAGTGACCAGCAGTGGTAAAACAAGATCCGGCACTGGAATCCACTTTTCAACTAGAAGACTTGTTCACAAGAACGCCTTGGTCAGCTCGTTGGTGCATAAGAAAGAAATGAAGTTTACAGCGCAAGAAAGACCAAGATGAGAAGCACAGTGCACAGGGCCGGCACTCATTTTTTGGCTATTGGGTTCTGACACAATGACAGCGCTTAATTCTGCAAGATTGGTGGTATTATTTTTCAGTAATTAGTTACAGAGTTGCAAACTCCATAGTTTCGTTTTCGGAGATATTGCAATTTCAACAATTTTTTAAATTAAAAATTGATGGCCTCAGAAAATTCGCTTACTTGCAGTCAGTACACTAACTTTTTCTTTTAAATGAAACACACCACATCGAATTCGGTGCTTCGGTTGCCAAGAAAAACAATTCCTCCGTTTTCATCTAAGTTGATAGGAGCCCCTTAGCCAAAGCTTCCTCTTTAGTCAAGTTGCATCTGTTTGAATTTTAAAATCTGTAGGTATTTTTCGGCCATCTGAGCCGCTTTTTAAGGTATGACCACATGACCAGGTTTCAGCCACATTAAGGAATGAAACGGTTAACCTAACCTGGGCACCTCACCCGAACAACCACAGGGGTTGCCTTTTATTATATGCACACACATATATTTTTTTGAATTAATAAACGTCTCTCTCTTTCTCCTTCCCGCCATGTAAATTTACAATCAAGCTTACCAACCGATCCTGGATGAGCTATCTAAGATTGGCGAGGCGCTTCAGAGCCGACGCCATGATTGACGAAACGTACAGGCCCCGAAAACTCACCTGGGTACCTCCAGTCCAGGTGCGCACCGTCGAAGGACCACGCTTCCAGCCACGTCGCGAAATTGTGGGCGAAGCTTTGCAGCGCCTTCGCGGACTCGCCGGCGAGTCTTGAGAAGTCGCCAGCGTCGCTCAGCTCACCGCCCAGCCAGCCCAGAATGCGAGGCGCGTGCGCGTATCGAGACTTGTCCGGCAGCCTGTGTTCCAACGTTGGCTGCTCCGTGTCAACCAGTGAACGGGAACGAAAGTGATACTTACAAGCTATGTCGACGAAGCGCTAGAAAAAATAACTGACAGTCACTAAAGTATCTTTACGTGATTTGAACGCGAAAGTATGAGGACTTGTCTAAGTTATCACCCTAAATTAAAACTCCAGTTTAATCCGCCGTAATCCACTTTGATCCACCTTAATCCGCTTTATTTCACAGTAATCAACCTTAATCCGCTTTATTCCGCCTTAATCCACTCTAATCTACATTAATGCACTTTATTCTACCTTAATCCGAATTTGGGAGTAGGCCAGGCCCGACGCCATGGCTATTCACCATGGGATTTCGCAGTGTGAGCCGCAGCACGTCCAGCGCCGGGAACGTGACGTCAGCACTTGGTCACGTGGGTTTTGGTACCATCTGATGATAACAACGGACACCGGATTTTCAGCTTCATGGAGCATATAATGTTTTCGCATTAAAACGCGCAACCTTGTTTTACTGATAACAGCAACTTTGAGCAAGGAAATATGGACTGGACGAATTTGTTCGTATGTATTGCTACGAGGCGCTGCAGTAGCGAAGGATGACGACAGGACTGACGAAGACGACGATCGCCGATAGTCACGCACACGGGGGATCTCTTTGTATGCCTGTCTCCTGCCCGTTGTATATATGGTGTAGATATATTGTCAAGCGTATTTTCTACCCATAACAATTTGGTGGAGCTGCGGGGTACGCACCTGAAGGGGAAATGGGGAGGCAGCTTCAATATCGCGGCGGAAGATGCGCACGATATTGTCGGATGCAGCAGGAACGGGCGGGAGACGAAAGTCCTCGCAGGTAGACGTCGCAGCCGTGTTCGGAAGACGGGTAAAGTTCGGAGTAATGCGGCGACTTTTTGCTTCCTCAAAGCGTCGTCATTCATTGACAACCGTAACAGTATTATATTTGATAGACTTAGCTTGTCCTTAAGCCTATTACCCTGTGCGAAATACCGGGTTACATAAGACGTGGATGGCAGTATAGCAAACCTTTTTGTGCGTGTTCTGGCGCGCAGTTTAACCATAGAGGACAGGCAGCTAGGAGAGTTTAGTATAGGGTACACGAAGCCTTAGCATGCGCTATGAAATAGCAGATCCAAATTGCACATATGCGGAACGCTATAACAGATTATTTCAGCTTGCCCGTAAACGAATTAGGACTGCGAAATACAGGATCACCGGGGAGGCGTACAGCAGAAACAACGCTGGTAGCGGAATCTGGTGACGTAGAGTTTAACCAGAGAGCAACCAAGGCTAATACTGCATTAACCTGCAATATTCCACTCAATTGCTGGTGTAAAACTTCACTCGTGACATAATCATTAACAAACACAATTTTTATGATTTTCTTTCGACGAGAACACTCACGCGACAAAAAAGTGTTCCAGGCGTATTGTTCTCGTGCAAAGCATCACAACATGTCGTTACCAGGTTTCATTAAAATAACTAAATTGTGCGCTTTTACGTGCCATAACCACGGCCTGTTCATGAGGCTGGCGATCGTGGGGGACTCAGGGTTACTTTTGACTACCCATGGTTATTTAAGGCGCCGCACCTAAATCTATGTGCATGGGCGTTCTTGCATTTCAACTTAATCGAAATGCACCCACAACTGCTGGAATCACCCACGTGACCTTGAGCTCAGCTGAACACCATGTCCACTAAGCTACAGCGGTGGGTCTACCAGCTTTGCTGCTGGTATCCCGACTGTAAGCAAATTTACACCCTCCGTGTGTTATAAGGGTGTAAATCGGTCTATAGCTCACACCTTTACACCCGTAAAGGGCGTAAATGTGTGAGTTATAGGTCTATTTACACACTTGTGCACCCTTAACGGCGGAAACTGGTTTGCACTGCACGACTCCGCTAATGCGGAAATCTGTAAACGCGAGCAAGTTTACGGACAATCTAAGGCACTCTATTAAGTGCTTCGTGGGTTACGTAAGTACGCTATCCTGTGGATTTAGCGTGGCGGCTTAGCATGGCCCGCGCAGCTAGGCGAAACAATATGGGAAGTCCGAGGCCGCACGTTTTAATCCGAATTCGGCCTTGTTGCTTGCTCTTCTTCGCAAGATCAAAACGTAAATGATAAAATAAGCTTTCGCTTAGTCACATCTCTCCTTGAGAGAAAAGCATTAGCGATGTTTTGTCATCATTATTGATCAGCAGTCTGTTCTGACGCTGCCGGGAATAACAAGAGGTGCTGCCATGCATGTGCTTTCCATTGTTATGTTCCAGATGGATATGCAACATTGGCGTCGGTCATTTGTTGGTGATGCTGAATGCTCTGCTAAAATTCTCATTGAAGACTTGTGTATTAACGTGGCCGTAGCTATTTGGCTGCGTCCACATAAACATTTGTAATATGTTGTCCTTAAGTATTGGAAGCGTCAGAATCGTTAACATGCAGCCTCACTTATTTTTTTTTATTCTGCGAGAACATCAACGTAGCACATCAACACCTTGTCTAGGCGGTGTTACTCTAGCCCTAATGCGCTCTCGAGCAGGTCATCACGACGACGGCGGCGGCACCGATTGTATTCTGGCGTCTCGAGCGTCCCTACATAACCAGTAAGGAAAAAATAATTAATTTGTGGCCGAAACAAGAAAAAAAATCTACTCGTTATTGGTGACAGAATTGAACTCATTTTTTTTATTGCCACCAACCTCATCATATTCACTGTAGTGCCTGTCGTCTCATCTAGCATTAAGTCTTGTCGGACGCGCTTTCCTAGTACATTGGTTACGCACAAACCAAGCCCACGAGTGCAGTATTAAAATCTCCTCTCTGTGTGTCGTCGAGAACAGACCTGCTTCGCGAACAGACCGGCTTTGTCCAGGTAGAATTGTCCGTAGACGACGTCAGTGCACACGCTGTAGAGGTCCTCCAACAGGCCCGCGGTGTCGGGCGCCTCCTTGTACAGGCATACCAGGCGCCGTCGGCGAATGACGGGAAGCCGGAGGCTGGGCTGATGTCAGAAGTAACAAGTGACTTTGTCGGTGCATTGCTGTGTCATGGTGCATTCATTTGATCAAATTGCGCAGCTTGTGGGTTCGGCTCCAACCAGTGACTAGTTGTCTTTTCATCCACTTTCATTTGCCTATTCTTTATTATTTTGTACATTTCAATGTACAACCGCAGTTAATTTCCCCTGATGCCATCCTTGGCTTCATTGTCTGTTGGCTTTATATGGTCATGAGTAACAAATTTTGTTCACTACGAGCAGCAGAGTTTGTTATATTTTCCCCAAAATTATACATGTTTGTATCTTTCAATATTACGTGAGTGATCGTTATATTTTAATCATGCACTAGCCTCGCCTGAAGCTTTCTGATGAACGTCGGAACGCGGTTAACTTATTTGCATACGTGGCCTCGGACTTGCCAGTTCTTCCAGATTGCGGCCAAAAAGAGGTGCCCATGGTTTTTTTGAAACCTAGCTTGCACGCTCAATTTCACTCTGCTTCACTTCATTGCAATCTTCTGTAGCTGCAGACGACCACATTGATGTTTGACGGGGCGTTGGACACGACGTCTTCCGTCAACAATGAAAATAGAACACAGTGTTTCGTTGATCATAATGTTTGCAGCCAATCACCACCCTGTGCATGCGCTTTAAAAAGCTTATACAATTCTTCCAATGAGAAAAAAAGGAACATGATTGTCTGTACAATAAATCGACATTTATTTAGTCTGTAATTATGTCTACATACTCACAAGAAATTGTACGATGCATCATCCTTTCAGATTGGCTTTCTTTTAGTGGAGTTTTTAGCGCATATCAATAATATTATGTAACTTTGACACATTTAATGTCAATCACAATTCTTGATCTGGAAGGGTTCGTTGGCAACGTGTTGGTAACGAGAAACTGATTTGTATAGGTTGTTTTCGCGAACGAAGAAGTGCTCAAAGGATTCTGTATTATTTCGTTCTTAAGTTTTCATTTGTTCGCTTCTTTTTATTTTGTCAATTTGGTTGACTGATTAGAATGGTGTGCGTGCTGTTGCGCTATTGTTATGTTTCTTTGCTTGGAAAGCCCAATATAGAAGCGCATTTGTCGCTTTTGTAATAAATTTAGACGTTTTTCTATAGCCCACCAGCCATGCTCATAAACAGAGTAGCAGCATTGTGAATAAAAAAAAAATTACAAAGATTAAATCGATGAAAGGTTCTTAGGGGCCCCATGAAATCAATAATAATTTATTAGGTTAGGCTGGAATGGCAAATTAGACCTCTGGGACACCGAACAAGTCCGTCTTGACACATGTGCGCAGACTTGGTAAGCCGGAACAGACGAAAAAAAAAAAATAAATAGGTCGGGAACGCCAAGTTCCTCTTCGTGACTTCATAGATTTTGATGACGTCTGCTATGAAAAAGCTGACAGTTTCTATATATATATATATATATATATATATATATATATAGTATATAAGTATTATAAGATGTGTAAGTATTACATATTCACGGTTTTCAGAGATGCTGCCGGGACCCCAGAGAACTACTGAGCTTTTACAGCCTCTCCCGGTGAAACCAGGCTACGGATCTACCCGATGTGCACCCAAATCGACATTAAGTGTTTGGACCTAGCACAGTGCGCCACAGGCTGCAGTACCTTCTGTGGCTATCGTAAGGCACCCGACAACTTTCGCTGAAAACAATCAGCATTCATTCGCCGAATATTTAAAGCAAGCCGAGAGATCTTGAAAGAACTAGAGTTTGAGATCAGATCGTCAGATCGCGATAAATACGACAATGGTAGTGGTAATGTGGGCTTGTTGGTTGTTTATCTCGGAACGACATGTGCTTTCTCGAGCCCTCCAGCCTTGTCAGTGCTACAACTAGCTGATTTCAAAATAAGGGAAGCCTGAGCATTGGTAGTGAAGATCGATAGAATAGATAGGCTAGTCAGTGAAGGGAAGATAACATGAATCTCTTTTTGTCGCGAGGTGACACCTGTTACCATCCGATACAGAAATACAACTTCCATCTGCATTCTCTCCGCCCACCTATATCTATATGCTTGCCTGCCAACCTGCGTACTGTCTGCCTACCTGTTTGTTGCCCCTCTCCGTTTGTCCACCGATTCATGCAATTTAATACATTCAGCCCATACGATCCCATATAATTCAATCCGCCCGTCCGTCTATCGATCTGTCCAACCCATCCAGTTCAATTAATTCAGTCCATTCAGTCCCAATCCAATCGGATCCGCCCGTACGTACAACACTGCATCCCATCCCATCCAATTCAAATCATCCATTCAATTCAATTTCATTACACTCAACTCCTTCAATTCAGTCCATCCAGTTCGTTCCATCTAAATCAATCGGTCAGCCAGTCAGCCAATCAATCAATCAATCAATCAATCAATCAATCAATCCCTCCGTCTGTACGTCCTGCCGACCACCTGTCCGTCCAAGCACTGGTGACTTTCTACAAAACCATGCGTTACCAGCCTATATACGAGTATGATGAGCCGGATAAGCTTTAAATACTCGCCTTCAACACGGTCCTAGCGGCGTTCACGTTGACCGGCGTCAGTGACGTGCCGATGACGAAGCGGCGACGGCGGACGCAATTGGACGCGTTCTCGTCGGGCAGCTGATACGTGTGAGTTGGTTGGACGGTCTCGAGCGCGGCTCCGCCTGCATAAGCCGCCGCTTCGCCGGCACCCCGCATGTACGGGGTCAGCAGGGCCAGCGCGGGAAGCAGCAGAACCACGAGCACGGCACTCAGCACGAACATGGACGACTGCAGGAACCTGCGAGAGCGTTGTGCACACCGGGAAGGAGGGAATGAGCACCGTGCGCTGGGGGCCAGATGCCGTTGCGGCTGCTTCAGCTTCCTCGAGATCTGCCGACGCCAGCCACTTGGGCTACGACGGAAACGGGACGATTTTCTGAACAGCAGCAGATGTGCGCCTGTTTAATGCCTTGTTTGAACTTTATTCATCGTTATGTTGCGCTGTGGCAGGAACGGTGACATACGAAGTCAGCAGAATACAAGGAAAAACAAAACTGAAGCGCAACTTGTCGGCCTTTGCGCCACGTCCAGGGAAGAAATGCTTTGTATTGACTTACTTATTCATCTAGCGTGCATGCTTTCTGCCATAATTTTGTGATGCAAGGTGGATGCACTTTCACGCATAGTTCTATCGGCTTTAAAGCGGAGCGGGGAAAGCGTTCTCCGTTCTGTGGCTGGCATGAGTTTTCTATGCATGCGCACTACCGATTCCGCTAAGCGGCTGTGCAAATTGCTATAGCGTGACCCCGTCGGAATGGAGCGGACCGCAAACGCTTTGCTTAATCTGTCAGCGTGAGACGCAGATAGGCATGTTCTGTATGGTTAGGCGGCGCGTGCGGTGACACCGCGAGCACCGGCCGATCTTGGAGGTTATGACAGATGCATAGATAAATAAATAAATATATATTACAAAATCTGCGAGTGGGCAGACTGGTGGTAGATTCTCCGGGAGCTGCAGGTGTGATGATTCATGCAACGTTAGCATGGTTGGTAGTAAATAATATTCTGAATGGCTTCCTGACTTCCGAAATTTATTGTATTCAAAAAAATACTACGATGTAAAGGTCACGATTGGCGATTGTTATGCACGTGTGGAGATACTTATTCTATTCATATCATATATAAAAAAGAACAATTTCTTGCAGGTTAAAAAAAAAATAAGGCCTGATAAATGATGCCGCGAGAAAGTATGAAGCCGCAAGCATGAAGACTAGACATATACATGCACCCTCTATACCCATCTTTCCTATTGTAGCTGAATGATCGCAGCGTCAGAGTTTCTACTAGTAATTGTGTAGGAAACTCTATGCAGTGATGCACCTGCTTTGCGCACGCACGCGCACATACACACAGAAAGAGAGAGACAGAACCCACACGTGCACTGTGGTCTTAAAGGAAAATCATAGGTGTTAATAAAGTTGGCAGCTTCACGCAAACGCAACAGTTAAATTTTATCGAGAAATAAAGAGTCTGATGCCGAATGTCAGGCAGGTGTCTATGCGTGCAAATATAGCGTCCTGGCCTTTGAGCATTACCTTGGCTGTAATTGAAGGTTGCGTACTAGCGTGGAGTTCCCCTTGAGAGCGAAACATTCCATATACGTATCGTAGCGGGGCTCCACCGTTAGACGTGGCGTAAGCCCGTAATGAGGTTGAAGCCCGTAACGTAAGCGCCGTAATGAGGTGGAATGAACCAGTAAAGGGTACCGACAAGGGCTCAGTGGCCACACGTGGTGGCGGGGACTCACGTGTTCACCCGTGCTTCCGGCCGCCGCCCCGTACCACGTGGTCTCGCCTGTCTCCTAGCCGGGGACTGTTGACCGGCCACCGGCGGGGCACTCACTCGCGCAACGCTGCGGTGATTAGGCGCGGCAGTGTCCGAGGTCAGCTGCGTGGCGCTTCTTGCCGCTTTCGCAACTGTGAAGCAAACATACATGTTCCAGTGTGCTCATTCATGTTCCAGCAATGTGTTCCACAAAAGGTTGAACGCAGACTCCCGACAGGAAAAGTTGGCATCCGCCATGAATGAAAGCGCAACGCTTCGGACCTGACCCAGGTAAATCTACAGCGTATAGAGTACCACACTGAAACGAGTACAATTGGCATAAAAAAAAGAACGAGCTACTGGAATGGCGAAAAAAAGCTGAATTCTATAGCGAAGGGCACATAGCCTCGTATTCAAAGTGTCAGTGTGTACTAGTTCTTTCGACCTACACAGTCACCCAATAAATTAGAAGCACCACGCGTTAACGGAGCAAAGCTTCACATTTGTCATGAAAGCTGTTTTCCTTAAGCATTTGTGGATTACTGTGCAAGGAGCAACTGCACACAGACACTGATACGTTCTTACTCTCTCATCTATAGGCGCAGTGCGACAGAATGCAGTGCCATAATATACATGGCAGAAAGCCAAAGACACGAGACACTACAGGAAGGCCATGGAGGAAGGACTTAGGCAGAAGCGTGACGTCATGCAGACAGCTTTCGCAAGTCCACACCCCGTGAAGCCACCCCCTTATCTTTTCTCTCTCCTGTGCCTCCAAAAGTCAACAGAATACGTGACCTAGCACTCGGCGGAGTCAGTACATGTGTTTGGTTCCCGGTAGGTTTTAATCGAGGAGCACCGCGAGTACTTTGCCAATCATCCTGTGCACACGTTCTCCCGACATGCTTGCGCAAATTCTGTGGCTTCTTGTAGCGTATACATTTATCTTCGTCGCAATCTGAGAGAGCCGTAGCCGCACGTTGCTGGCTGTCGGTCTTTTCGAAAGTACGCTTGCTGAGATCGGTTTGTCTTGACTTGTCCCTCGTGCTCACTGCGCTATGCTATTTGTATTACGATGAATAACCAACATGGCCAAACCTATTCCCTTCGGAGATCGGGGCTGGTAGACATTAAAAGAAACTGCTGCATGATCAGGAGCTCGGTGAACGTTTTCTGGGTTGAAATTTTATCCCGTGACGCTCCCTTCGAGCTTTTATTTCCTCCGTAACTAGGTTAATTGTTACTTTTGTTAAACGTGCAGTAGTTTATGTCTGTTATTTTTGTTTTGTTCTGACGGAGCCTCGGTGGGACAAGTTCAGTGTCCTAAAATGGTGCACTTAGAATGTAGCGTGTGCTGTTGAGTGTGGGTGTATTGCCGGTGTGTGAAGGACGTTAACTACTTTGTTGCCTTCTTTTCATTAGGCCATTGGTATAATGGCTCTTGTGTGTGCTCGCGTTGTTCTCTTTTGCACAGGCACCTTGCACTGGCCAGAGGGCGCCATAGACGCTTTCATTGATCAGCGTCACCCACATTCTGGCCACTAGGGATGCGAATAAAATGAGACGGCATTCCAAGCGATAACGACCCTTGCTTCATCACTCCTCGGAGTGCTACGCGCAGAGTTCTCCCAAGGTCGATCATGGCTACTGGTGTCGGACATATCATGTGGCGCATTTTATCAGCGATAGCGGCCAGACTGTACGTGAGAAGCGAACATCACTTCCAAATGAAAATATTTGTGAATTTGGCCCCTGATTTTGATCTCGAGTACGCCCAGTAATTCGGAACATGCGCAATTGAAAACTTTCATATCTCAGTCATACTTGGCGCGCTATGAGCGATCCAAGATGTCCCCGCTGAATGAGCATCGCCTGTTCCTCCAATTGATCTGTATTCGTGTGACGTCACATACGCTGCATTGCTGTCCCATTCGCAACTTGCACTGCGCTGCTCTAGATAAGCGAATCGGGATAAATCGCAGCTTTCCACTGCGATGTTTGTAAGGCAATATGGCTGCCTCGATGCCGTCAGTGCATACGACTACACACACACTGTGCTCAGACACTGTTGTCAACAGTGCTGATTGAATGCAAGGTGCCCTCGCTTCGTTCGCGTCGTTTCAATCATCTTCATCATTATCATGATCATCATCACATCTTGATGTTTTCTGTAGGCCGAATTCATGTCCCAGCGATCTCCAATTGCTCCTGTGCGCCCAAACGTAGTTTCTTAAAAAAAAAAGCACTTTAGGCAACTTTAACGAGAGTGTCCATGGGGGGAGGGTAAATCATATGGTGCTTCAGCCTGAATGATAATTAGATATTGGCTGGCGTGGACAATCTGTCTCGTGCGGCATGTTGCAAGCAGAGCAAATTGGTGGCGCGACTGCTTCGCTAATTTGGTGATGGCGAGAGCCAGCGCGTGGGTGACACGTGGGCGCGATTCACAACAGCCGCCGATGGCTGACCTCTCAGACGAGGGGTGCTAATCTGGCGCCATCTTGTAGTCATCGTCGCCGAACTAAGCTTTTGTTTTCACGCTTTCGTCATACCCTCCGCTTTCCATCTGATGGTTCCGCCGCCCCTTTCCGCTTTCCTCCTCGCGTCTTTGATCCCCCACTGCGCTCCGCGTTCGCTTTCATCTTTCGCTGTGCTCGTTCGCTCGGTTACGCCGCCGTCGCTCGTCTCAGGAATGGGCGCCTAAGAGCTGCGTTCCAATATTGCCTCACGAGTGCAACAATTCACAGTGATAAATACAGGTGTGGATCATAGAACAAACGGGGATAGCCGATATTCTAATTGACAGTAAGAGAAAAAAAATGGAGCTGGGCAGGCCATATAATACGTAGGATGGATAACCGGTGGACCATGAGAGTTACAGAAAGGATACCAAGAGAAGGGAAGCGCATGCAGTCGAGGACGGCAGAAAACTAGGTGGGGTGATGAAGTTAGGAAATTTGCAGGCGCAAGTTGGAATCAGCTAGCGCAAGACAGGGTTATTTGGAGATAATTATGATGATGATGAAATAAAGTCACAAGCAAAATATCGAATAAATCCATGTACTAACCATCATTGCCAGGCTACTGAACAATCACGGTGCCAACCAGAGTTCCGTATTTTTCTTCTTCTTTCCGGGGTTTTTGATTGCCAAAACCAGTTCTGATTATGAGGCACGCCGTAGTGGAGGGCTCCGGGTTAATTTTGACCACCTGGGGTTCTTTAAGGTGCACTACAACGCAAGCACAGGGGTGTTTTTGCATTTCGCCTCCATTGAAATGCGGCCTCCGCGGCCGGGATGCTATCCCGCAACCTCGTGCTCAGCAGCACAACGCCTTAGCTGACTGAGTCACCGCGGCGAGTCAGAGTTCGCTCTAGAATATTTAGTAAGAAAGTCTGTGCTTCCAAAGGATGCACCCAAAAACTGCACCAACGTGTCATAGATTTACCTTTGCGGGTGCGCATCGGGGCGGTGGTCGTGTTGTCAGCCAAGCCCGTGAGCCGTCTGATCCGCTGCCAGAACCCGCCGGTTTCCTCGGCGCTCGAGGCCTGTGTCATCTCGCCGTCCGCGGTACAGCGCCGAATTTCCCGAGTGGTCGTGTGCTCGTTGTAAGCTTCTTGTTGGTGCTCACCCTTTCTCGCTGGCTTCGCATTCGGCAGGAGCGCCTCCACCCGCCCGAACAGGCTTTTCTGGATGGCGCACGGTATAGAGGGCCATCGAAGGAGTAAGCGGAACGCACTGGCGGACTAGATTGTCTGGCGCAATGCTGATGTTTAACGGCGAAGCTATTAGCCTCTAGTTGATCGAGAATTTCTCGTGGCGTGCTCACCCAAAAATTGACAGCTGGAAAAGGGGTTTGTGCTTTAGTTTCTGCGCAACACAATTGTGTTTTCTCATATATTTGAATTACAGTTCGGTGTATCACGTCTGCATGGTGCGTGTAAGTCGTACTTTATGAATTTTTGAGGCAATTTACTCTGAAAAATTCAGTTATTTCAATGAGGCGCTTGCACTTGGC
This sequence comes from Dermacentor silvarum, assembly GCF_013339745.2. Taxonomy (NCBI): domain Eukaryota; kingdom Metazoa; phylum Arthropoda; class Arachnida; order Ixodida; family Ixodidae; genus Dermacentor; species Dermacentor silvarum. The sequence goes on from NC_051158.1 coordinate 4,520,409, forward strand.
GGAGGGCCTAGAAGAATAAGGATGTGTGCTGCACTTCCGCACACGTGCTTGCGCGCGTGGCGTATGTCGCTCGCGGTGGTGGTGCTTGGCTGACGTCTAACGTCCGCACCATCTTCGCTGTATACATCCACTTTCATAGGGTGGAATGGAGGCATATGTTTCTTTCCATCTTTTTTTTTGTGTGTGTGGGATTTAACTTCTAAAGGTGTGGCTATGAGTGACGCCCTAGTGGCGCACTCCATATCAGCTCATTCGAAGTTGGTGAAGAGGGGCATAACTAACATGTGTTTGAAAAACGCTCTTAAGAAATCATGCCCACACTTAATGAAAACCAGTTTCGAGCAGCAGTCCGCGCGGCTCAAGGAGGCTGGTTATCCAAACCAGGTTTTGGTGTCGGTGGCAGAAAAGTTGCTGAAACAGGAACGTTCGGGACATTGCCCTCATGAGAATGCGAGAGCTAGCGGACGTGAACAGGTGATAACCGCAGTGATCCCGTACATTCACCAGATTTCGCATAGCCTGAAAAAGATAGGGAGTCGAGGCAACGTGCGGGTTGTTTTTTCAGCCCCTAATAAACTAAGCACCCTGTGCAAATCCACCAACCCAATGAGGACCAAAAAGTCGGTATGTGATAAGAACCACAGGAAAAAGTTCGTCGGATGCACCGTAGGGGTGGTCTATCGTATTGCACTGTCATGCGGCAGATGCTACATAGGCCAGACCGGAATATGCATCAATGAGCGCTTAAGAGAGCACAGAAATAAAGTACAATGTGTATCAGGTGACGGCTTTCTTGCTTTGCATTGCAAAACGTGTTCATGTCGCCCTCTTCTAGATGACACCGCCATTTTATACAGGGATAAACGCGAGAATGTAAGATTGATAATAGAAACCGAGCAAATCCTCTCGGCCGCTGACCAATGCATCAGCAGACCGTCACTTTCATTGTCGGCGAGAGAGTTAGATTATTTGCATATGCCATAAAGCTACCGAAAATATGCATTTCATAATTCAGGTTCTTAGTGTTTTCTGATACAACAGCCTTAGATTGCTTTTATGCCGTCATGTACTTATCTTCAGTGTTGATATCACCGTGCATGTGGTTGTTGTGTATAAGTACGACCGGTCCCACAAATAAACTTCGTTGTTGAAAGTTAGCGCTTGTCTTCGTCTTCGTTTCTTCTCGTGTCCTTGTTTTTTATGCGCTTCCAAATTACCACTCCATATTAAGTTTGACGACCGACAGTTCTTAACGCATACACCTATAACTTATAAATAAATACACGGGCGTCCTTGAATTCCGCCGCCGCCGAAATTGGGCTGCCGCTTTTGGGAGTCGAACCCGCGACATGGTGTCGTAATGTCGTAACCCACGGCAGGTCGTAGTGTAGATCAGCGCCACACGCGGGTCGCAAAGAAGAAATGGAAATAATTACGCAGATCCAGGGCAGATCTTGGAATCTATGTGAAGCGAAGTTTTCGTGAGGCCATTTCATTCCTGCGTCTTTGACGATGAAGAAGCTGGCGCGCGCGCATGCGCTCTCGCGCACCGGTGCCTTACTCAGTGTGACGCGCACGGCGATCATCTCAAAGAGCAAGTCGGCCTGGGCGCGATAGAAGCATACGCGAGAGAAAAAAATTACACCATCTTCCCGTAGTGGAACCCTGAGTAGTATGCGAAGCAGCCATGGGGTCGACTCAAGGTAGTTTTATCAGCTGTATAAACTTGGACATGCAGCAGCACCAGCAACGCGCAGAACTGTTGTCGACGCCGTCGGCGTTTTGCCCGCATTCGCACCGAACGCGCGCGGCGTTGGTGACTGTTGCCGGTGCCTGCGGGGCGCCTACCGTCGCTCGCGCCTCTAACCTAAGCTGCTTCGCATTATCGCGCGCGGAGCCGCAGGTGTTGCCATTTGTTGCGCAATCCGGAGAGGAGAGGAGCGTCGGAGAGGAGAGGAGGAATGCCGAGAGGAGAGGAGATGAGACAAGGTGAGGAGGGGAAGGAGGATGCGCATGCGCAGTAGGGGTGTGGACGCCGCACGGCGGATGGACGGAGGGAGGGAGGGAGGAAGTGACATAGCCCCGACCATAAGATGCTTCGCATCTAAAAAAATAGCTTAATGGTTACATTATCGGGCTGCGGTTACAGTTTCTTTGCAGTATGGCTACAGTACGTATCGGTAATGGTTACAGTATCGGGCCTGAGGTTTGATCCCACCACTGGACACGCTATTACATTTGTTTTGGCAAGCTTGAGCTAGTCGGCAAGACACCAGCTCTCAGCCTTCCCGTCAGAAAAGTCGACGAGGGTTCACAAAGAAAAAGCTTCGCTTTAAGGAAAGTCGCAGTTTTCGAGGTCGAAGCATTGACATCTACAGCAAATCTGATACGGGAGTACTACGGGAAGTGAGGCATAGTTTTCTGGGCAGCAGAGATTGTATGAATCGTTCAGATACTAACGAAACACGCTTGATGTCACGCGCCCAAAGACGTAAATCGAGCGAGTTCGCTCGACAATCCTAAACACTGAACACTCGCAGCTACAACGCTGGAATTATGAGCTCTTGGTCGCAGTATTGCACTCACAGTCACCCTGGCCTCTATAAAAAGCTCTCTCGTGACTTCACAAATGGAGTTTCTCACCGTGTTAGCACTCAAAGATTGCAGCCTCGACGACGTCAGCGCAACATATTATCAGACGTACAGCGGTAGCGGAAAAAGATTAGCACAAGCGACCGATCACCCGCGAAATTGTTGTTCCCTAGCACGCCGAAAACGAGAGTGCCAGGCACCCCCTCTCTGAAACATGAATCCTGTGGCACCTTAGATACTAGCGTGCACGGGAACAAGAGCGCCGCATACCGCAATTTCCCTGCTCCGGTCATCGGCCACTTGTGCTAGTCTTTTTCGGCTGCAGCTGTACACATTGTATGGCTGCTTTAGGGTGGTCGTTCTTGACTCGATTGCGGCTGTTGTTGATCGGCCCCTCTGCGTAACACGCGCCCGTCATGCGGCTGTGCTGTCATATTTCTCGTTTACACAGCTTCTCGGCTTGATAATACCCCCCCCCCCCCCCCCCCGACGAGGGCAATAATGCTAACCATTTGTACAGTCGCGAGCAAAAATTTGCGGACCAAAGATGCCACGATTTAATTTTTTTTCTTCGCAGCCTGAGCGTTCCAGCTGCAATCAAGAGCGCGCGCCTACGTGCACGTGTTTGACCAATACGACGTATTAAGCCAATTCGAGGCCGCGGAGCTGCGCTTGATTATATTTAATTTTTTTTGCTGATGCCGTGGTCTCCAAACTCTTACTCGCGACTGTACGTACCATTGAGTTTCCTACTGAAATTACTATAGGGCGAACCGTAGCGCTTCGATTGTTCAGACACAAGGGTGAATGCTCAGCTATACAATGGTGGTGAATGCATGGATTTGCCTGACCTTTGGGCTCGTGGCACCAGACGTTCTTATTGCTTTCCTTACTACGCTCTAACTCTGTTTATTGGTGTAAACTTATTTATTTATTTATTCAAAATACCTTACAGGTCGATTGAAGGGCATTGAGTAAGGGGGGCAACAGTAATTACAAGTAAAAAAAAATAAAAAATAAAGATACAGACGGAAAAAAAGAAAAAAAGGCAACAATGCAAATATTACAAAAAACAAAGTACAACATTTTAATACAATATTAATACGCAACGAATTCAAGTTATCACGGAATGTTTCGCGATTAAAGATGGATGCAATGGATGCAATGTGATTTCAAAGGAATCCTACTTTTCTAAACGAACGAGAGAATAAGACTCTGCGAACATGTCGAATCGCGGCAAATTGTGGCATTCACGACGCAATATTCCGTTGAAGACAATCAATTGGTCAAGCTACAAAGCAAACTCAAGCCCTAAGAACGAAGTTTAAGCAAACCCACGTACTGTTATTGCCACCTTCTCATATACGCTCCCATAGAGACTATAGAGCCAGAGCTCCCTCTAGTGATTTTTACAGGAAACTTTACGATGCCCACCTTGTGGCCGTGCTCGAAAAGCTGACCCGGCAGCCAATCCCTGAGCGCATCCTGAAAGACCGTGGCACGACCGCCGTGCCCCTTGTAGTAGGGCCATCCATGGAAGCGGTGGTTCAGCCGAGGTGCAGCCTTGGACCGTCTCTTCGGCACCTTTCTGTGGAAGGATGATTGCGCGTGCAGTCGGAATATTATATAAAGCTTTAGCCTTTAGCACTGTCCGGTCTTCGGGTAAACGAAGGCGGACTGGGCGTTTTACCGGAGGGGCGGAGGCGTAAACGTGAGCGGCCCTGCACTGTGCAGCCAACTGGTGGCGCCGAGCTCAACCAGACAAGCACAGCTAATATTGCAGTACCCAAGTGAATTTCACTTTGCTGCGGGTCTAACGTTTCGGCAGCAACACCATTACACCACTCCCGAAAATTTACACCCGCAGCGAAGTACGATTTACTTGGTCACTGCAATATTAGCTGTGTTTGACTAGGTTGACCTCGGCGCCAACAGGTAGCTGCACCGCGCAGGCTGCTCATGTTTACGCCTCCGCCCCTCCTGTAAAACGCCTAGTCCGCCTGCGTTTCCTCGAATACCGGATAAGTTAAAACTCTATTTTTATGACAATAAACAGGGGAGCATGCGCTCCCCTGTTTATTCGTTGCATGCAGAGCGCTCTGGCGATCGACTGGCGCACTCTCTTAGTTCGCATTTAACGCCCGCAATTTCCTAATACGCGCTCGAGCGTAGTCTGCTGCCGTAACTACCACACAGAGCTTCTACCAATAAAATTAATAGAGGGAGCTTTGGCGCTACAGTCGTTCAGCCACCAAGGGAATGATGGTTAGTACATGGATTACGTAGTATTCGTGCTTGCGACTTCGTACGTTGTTGTGGCTTTATATATTGCGCGTTATTTTTGACAAATATCAACGAATCATGCTTTCTTCTGAACACATCGCGGTATGAATTCTCAGCGAACACGCGCAATCATTGCTAACTGTTGCATTTCAAGCGCAAAGTCTTGCTGAAACATTTTCAATTTTCAAAGCCACAACGTCCTTTGTACAAAGAAGCGCAAAGTGTACGCAAATAGATGTAGTATACCCGGAATTCACAGGCTGATTTAACCGCCGTAACTGGACCTCCTGTGTATATTATAGGGTCCTAGTTTCCTATCCGTGATTATTGTAAGAAACTATTAGGCCTTTCATCCAGCCCGTGACCTACTTTCGCTTGCTCTCTACAATAACTTGACCAGCTGTGTAACTGTGAATACTAATAGCTTCGTGTAACGCTAGGGTAAGGGGTTAACAGCTTCGCCAACTCGGGCAGAATTGGTGCGTTGCTACAGATTCACATTGGTACGCGAGGTGGGATTCTGTGTGCGCGGAGCAATCAGAGAACAACGAAAAGAATGACACACACACACTCGCTGAGGCATGTGTAGGCTGCTGCGAGAATCCGGACACCACTCAGCACATCCTAATGGAATGCGAAGGGATTCATCCAGTGAGAGGTAACGTACACCTTCTAGAAGCGCTTGGATTTAAAGTGGACTGAAGCGTCAACTGGTCAGCAGTCGAGATAAGCAAGAGACGTTTAGAGTATTGGTGGGAAAAGGCAGAGAAGAAATTGATACGACCGGATCTCTTACAGTCATAGGTAGCAGTACAAGGTAGATTTTGAAGGATAAAATATTAAGGCGGCATATGCAAAAATGCAAGATCATAAACATGCATAGCATGCCTGATTAAATTAAGCAGGCTAGGTGACTGTTTGTAACCGTCCCGTTTCAAAGGGGATGCCAGTAATTTATCATCATCATAGAGTGAAAGAAGAGCCTTCTAATCGAGAATGGTTTGAGAATATGGGGGCGTTTCACTGAACCAAAAAGTTCATCATGTCGTGCTCAGAAAATTTGGAGATTATTCGATTAAGCATTTCCATTTCGCATGCAAGCAATGTCCGCCTCTTAGAGGAGTCGAGACCAAGGAATAGAACTCTCATTTACACCGCACGCCATATACAATAATTCTTATAGCTCTTTAAGAAAACACCCATGTACAGACCGGTAATCTCCTTCCGCTTGCATATCGCAACCTATGTTGAAGGCGATTGAGTGTGATATACTTAGCAGTGCCATCAAGCTGCACCAAAGGATGAGCCGACATCCTTATAGTATATTCGAATGGTCACTTTCGAGCGCTCCAGAGCACTCTCGCAGGTGCAGTTTACATTCGGCTGGTGGAAATGCAGCACCTGGGACGCATTCGGCTGGCTCGTTCAGAGCATGGTGCTCTAGCTAGTTGCACTTAGAGGTGCGCTCAGCTTCTACCTGGAAGCATGAACGACATCCGGCCGAAAAGATAGATCACGTGATTGTGCTGCGATTTCTCTGGAAGCACCTGTCGCGTTCGGCTGGGGCAGGCTTTCTCCAGATCCAATCTCGAGAGGGTCCCGCATCGCTGCAAACCGACATGGAGTGCGGAAGGAACCAGTCGAACGTACCATTACTTAAGGGGAACATTTTTGCAAAAACGTTGCGTACACATGAGGTCACTCGTGTTACTGTATACTTCGTAGATCATACTGAAGCTCAGGCAGCATGCTGATGGAAAATGGCATATGACAACTTCCTCATGTGCTGAGAGTGTGGGGGCTTCGGACTGGCACCACTGCTGGGCCCTGGTTTTTCGTCCAGCGCATCCAGATACTTGGCGGTGGTCGTCGACGAGAGTGCGGCAGCGTACGACGGCGTGGCCGTACCCGGGGTGGACGGAGAACCCATGACGACGTAACCTGGACTGATTCGTTTCGCTTCTTGGTGTCCTCGTGGTTTGCACCCACTATGGGGAAGTGGGCGAAACTCAGGTGGGTAAAGTTAATGTTATATTTTATTGCGATAGCTATGATACGATCCCTCCGGGCGCCTTTCTGCCGTCGCCGTCGCCGTGATGTTCCGTATAAAGTCCAAACACGATAACATCGTCGCCGCGCGCCGTACGTTGTATGTGCAAGTGAAAGCTTGCGATGGTCAGCCGACGATCGCGGCTGAATCTCGCGAGGGAGAAAGCCGGGCGGAAGCGTGCCGTCTTCAGTCACGCGCGAGGCACGGAGAGGGGAGGTAGGTGACGGAGGTGGGGGGGAGGGCGTGCTACTCTGACGGCGGCTGTTGCTTACGGCGCGGCCGCGTGGGCCTCATCTTCAAAGCGATCTGCCATGTGGAGAAAGCACCCCCAGTGCCGGTAGCTTCGTATGCGCTGTGCTTTCGACGTTTCGTTGCATTGAAGCGAGAGACAGGACGAAAGTGAAATCGCTCGCTGCTGTTGCCACGCTTCCTCACTGCAGGGTTTTGACAGCGAGTTTCCGCGGTCATCGAACGAGATGTGTTCATGTTTACCTGTGAGCGCGTGGCACCGTGCTTGGTAATTTAGTAAGCGAATGTTTGCAAGTTCGTACGGCCGATAAAACTAATATCATTATTTCGTACAGCTGTCTCATAATTTGCTATCGCTAATCAATGCTTCCCCTTTCGAGAGAAACTGCGACTTTTTTATTGTACGAGGCTTAGGACCATTTTGTGCTTTTAATTGGTGCTGGCTACTCATTTTCATATACAAATGCTCAAGAAGTGAAAGTTAGACATAAAAAAAATTTAGACAGATCAAACTTCAGTGAATATTAACTGATTTAAATAAGTAAAACACTCGATCTTAAGGTCACGTCACATGAAGTAGAACAATAGGGCATAAGAGAAGAACACATAAAAACTAAGTCCAGTCACATAACTACACTAAAGTCAACACAAAGTCCAGTCATAGGGCTAAATTGTGTAAGAGTTTACTGTCAGTCTATGAGGGACACAAACCCCTTTTCCAGCATTTCTACCATACCAACAGCGGGGCGCTCGGATAGGTTAGTTGTGAAATTCATATCCAGTTGGCGCTCGCATCGTGGGCAGGTAAAATTGAGATTTCGCCTGCCTAATGCGTTTGAAGACTTAGAGATTGACTCCAACCAAATAAGGAAATTTACTAGCCCGACGTTTCGGAACCAATTCGGCTCCTTCTTCAGGTAGGTATTCTACGGAAGTGGCGGCGTGCCGCTTTTAAAAGGTCCGTCGTAACAAAGGAGAGGAAGGGGGAGAGAGCGTAAGGTGCGGAGACATTTGGCAGGGCACCTGTTCTAGACAGACAAAATAGGTGGTGGGGTGGGGGGGGGGGGGGGGGGGGGGGCTTCGGCGTCGCTGGTCGGCTGGGTTGACCGATGCTGGGCGCCCTTTATTCGCGGGAATGCACGTTTAGTCGCGGGAATGCAGAGGGGTGAACCAGAAGCTGATGTAGGCAGAAAATGGAACAACTTCTTAAACTGTAGAAGGGAAGCATCCAATTTGATCAATGAGAAGATCAGAAGAAAGGCGAGCCAATGGTTGTCAGAAGTAAACAAAAAGGATAGAAAAGCAGCGAAGAAATTTTGGAAACATCTCAACTCCTTGAGTAATAAGACTAGCCTAGAGCAGAGGTTTATAGTTACAGCTCAAGGTGTTCGACTAGAGGGAGATGAGGCAATGGAACATATAGGAACAATGATGACAGAAAAATTTAAAGAACGAAACATAGCATGTGCTCAATCAGGTGAGGATGGACTAGTCAGTGCAGTGGCTCCACTGGCACAAAGCGAGTGGGAAAGGGCAGAGAAGAGGGTTCCTAGTAGCACGTCGACAGGTCCTGATGGCATCCCAATTATGTTGATAAAGACATTGGGCCCAAAATCTAAGAAAGCATTAAGAGAGGCAGTGAGCAAAATGATAATGGACGGTAAAGCCCCTGACGGGTGGAGACTGAGCAGGATGAGCATGATATATAAGGGAAAGGGGGACAAAGCCAACATAAACAACTACCGTCCCATAACAGTGACGTCAGTGGTTTACAGGGTGGTGATGCAGATTATAAAGGACAGACTGCAGGCATGGGTGGAGAGCGAGGAGGTGCTGGGGGAACTACAAAATGGGTTCCGAAAACAAAGAAGGTTAGAAGATAATCTGTTCTCATTGACACAGTGTATTGAAATAGCAGAAAAGGAACACAGGCCCCTATGGCTTGCCTTTCTGGATATCAAGGGAGCCTATGACAGTGTAATCCAAAAGGATTTGTGGGACATACTGGGCACTCTAGAGGTGGAAGATGGAGTAAGAAATCTTTTAAAAGATATCTATAAAAGTAACAGGGTGCTTATAAAATGGGAAAACAAGGTATCTGGGCCTATAGAGATACAGCAGGGGCTTAGGCAGGGGTGCGCTCTGACACCTCTGTTGTTCATGCTGTATTTACAAGGATTAGAGAAAAAATTAGAGAGGAGCGGACTTGGCTTCAACCTTTCCTATTTCAAACAGGGAGAATGGATTAAACAGTCATTACCAGGACTGATGTATGCAGATGACATTGTACTTATGGCTGACAGCAAGGAAGACTTGCAAAGATTAATGGACATCTGTGGTAAAGAGGGAGATAGCTTAGGTTTGAAGTTTAGTAAAGAAAAATCGTCAGTCATGACTTTTAATGATAATCAGGGCAGCGAGCATAGGATACAGGAGGTTACGCTGGAGGTGGTGGATAAGTACAAATATCTTGGAGTGTGGATAAACAATGAGGCTGAGTACCTAACGGAACATGAAAAATATGTGACGGCTAAAGGTAGCAGGAATGCAGCTGTGATGAAAAATAGGGCACTGTGGAATTACAATAGGTACGAAGTGGTGAGAGGGATTTGGAATGGGGTGATGGTCCCTAGTTTGACTTTCGGCAATGCGGTCCTGTGCATGAGATCAGAGGTTCGAGCAAGGTTGGAAGTTAAGCAGCGAGGGGTAGGTAGACTGGCTCTGGGAGCACACGGAAATACACCAAATCAGGGGGGTACAGGGTGACATGGGATGGACGTCATTCGAGGGCAGGGAAGCCAGCAGCAAGATAGAATTTGAGGAGCGATTGAGAGAGATGGGAGAAAAGCGGTGGGCAAGGAGAGTTTTCAGTTATTTGTACATGAGGAATGTTGATACAAAATGGAGGAAGCTGACCAGAAAACTGTCAATCAAATATTTGGACTGCAGGAGGGGTGCAAACCAGGAAACAGCGGTTAAGAAAAAGGTTAAGGAAACAGAGAGGGGTCTGTGGAAAACAGGGATGCAGACGAAATCAGCACTGGGCACATACCGAACTTTCAAGCAAGAAATTGCCAAAGAAAATATCTACGATAATTCTAGGGGAAGCTCTTTGTTGTTTGAAGCCAGGACGGGAGTATTGCGGACTAAGATGTACCGAGTCAAGTACCAAGGTATAGACACGTTGTGCTGTGCGTGTGGAGAAGAAGAGGAAACGGCTGAACACCTCATACTTTTCTGTAAGGGGCTTAACCCTACAGTGCAAGGCAACGGGGCTGATTTTTTCAAAGCATTGGGGTTTAGGGACAGTGAAGGCAAAATAGACTTTAAGCGGGTAGAAATAACCAAACAGAGGTTATCTGATTGGTGGATAAAATTAAGGCAGGGGTGAAATTTCACCCACCACAAAGTACAAATTATGTTAATAGCCATGGCTAGGTGGCGTATGCCACCGCCCGATTTAAAGGGTTCAGCCTCATCCGTCCATCCATCCATCCAATGCGTTGACGAGGGACAGGGGGGGGGGGGGGGGGACGAGTTGTTTTGGTGTTGCTGACGTAAAGCGGGGGGTCCTTTCTTCCCTTCGTCGCGTCCGCAAGGCCATGAACACACAAAGAAGGAAGAATCCCCTTCACGCGGTTTATATTACCCGCCGTGTTCTGAATGTGCCAAGGCTCGAGTAGTAACCTTTTTCGCCAGTTTGTCTCTGTTTGAAGGATAGGGGTTTCTTGGAAAGAAATCTTGTGGTCGGCGTCTTCGGAATGTTCGGCGACCGCGCTGCGTATTCGGTTGAATGTTCTGACGTCGTTTTCATGTTGTCTGATTTCAATTTTTTTCAATTTAATCAATTTTCCCAACCAGACAGGTAATTCTGTCGAAATGTTTAGCTAATGCGTTTTGGACACGCGCGCGCGGCGGTGCAATAGCAAACAATTAAGACCATAATAAAGAAGGTGATGGGGCTTTCACATTTTAATATAAGACGCCTTAAATTGCCCCCTGGCAAAACGTCTTCGCAGCAATGCATTTCTGTTTAAAAGTGAAGCCGACTTTAATGGGATCGGTGTAAGCTTGGTCTTTGTAAGCTGGCATTGCCACGTTCTGTGTTGCAGTGAAGCCTACTGAAAGAAAAATGCGATGTGAACGGGGCCCCATAACGCTATCGCGTTTCACTCTTAAATGCGAAGCTTAAGCGTCCTCCAATTTTTTGATATTCTGCTTTCACTTCTCTCAGCTCTCCCTACCCCAGCTCGGCGAAGCTGCGGACGGCACCATGATCATTATAGCGAGGTTCTAACAGCTCCACTGTAAAAATAATCCGGCAGAAACCATCTCACGGTGACTGTCAACGGTTATGTGATTAGCATTCGAGCAATGTAGCGACAAGTCGTATTGCTGATAACACCTTCATTGAGAATCTGTAATGGTCATTTTGAGATTTTCGTTGCTTAAGCTATGTGCGACACACACAGTCTTCGTGATCAGCCCATTTCGCTGTAACTCGCTCGCCGGGGTCAGTCATGACCGTTGCGGGATATGGCGACCACTGTGTGTGACGAAGACGTAGTGATGACGTTGGAACGGCGAAGGAGGATTGACATCGACGGAACGACGAAGGCCTGATGACAAGGGGATGACGACGAGTGTATGACGACGATGACGTCACGGCGACGGTGTGATGACGACGGTATTACGAGAATAGGACGTCGAAGCTGGAACGACGACCATGACAGTATGATGACGACAAGGAGCCGATGATAACTGTACGACGATGTGGGCGGTGACGACGACGACCACATGACGAAAGCAAGATAACGAAGTTGCAATGATGACAATGTAATGACGACGACGACGTCATTACCACGAACACGTACGTACAGCCTGAGCTTGTACACCACCTGCGCGTGATGACGACGACGGTTGGACGAGAATTGGATGGTGAAGCTGGAATAAAGAAGATCCAAAGACCACGACGGCTTCGCGACCACAAGCCTTGTGGACCAAGCTAGCGGAGAACGTGGCTCGCCGGGTCGGCGTAAGACGCTAGATAAATAGAGGAATATGCTAATCACATTGAAATATCGTTGACAAGAGATGAAGAAATTATTCATGGCCTCATCTTCTCCACGAGAGGGGACCTTTGTGTAACAATGACACACGACTGTTGGTGGCCAAAGTTCGACTAGCACAAATATAAGAAACTCGAGAACATTCGACACGTCGTGCTCCGAAGCCGAACACCATAGCTATGAATTTATCGCAACGCATGGAGAAAAGCTGCGCGCGGTGATCGAGGAAATTCCATTTCAACGATTATTTTTTCACGTCTGTGCTCTTAATGGGAGTCACGAGAAATATCTTTAACTGTCTGTCAGGCAGGGTGCAAACGAGATTCCAACAAAATTGTACGAAATATGCCTGTACAAGGAGCAACTGGCCTTTCACAACGACTGGTGAATCAATCTGTCAAGTCAGGAAGCGAATGTTCTACGAAACTCATATTGTTGTTGGTGTTGTTGCCTCAAAACATGGCTCGTATTATAAATGTGACCAGTTGCGCTGCCAGTTCGATTCTTTTTCGCCACTACACACACGTACCTAAATCATTTCACCGAAAAGACTTGAACAACAACTTCTATTGCTGCATATGATGTCTCGTTTTGAAACATTCAAAATTCGCTGGAATAGTTGAACGTGTATGACAACTAATATGGTTGTTTTGTGTGTGGACCCATACTAGCACAGTGCGAAGAATCTAGGTGCGTTTCATGTATTTATTTCATTGGGTTCTACCATACCTCGGCTAAACAACTTAAAACCCGATGCCACCCAAGCCCTTCTGATGATTGTTGTATTTGGGAAAGCAATAATTTCCAGTCGATCGCCGCTGGGCGGTCCTTCCAGTTATGAACTCTTCGCGGGCAAGCGAGCGCATTAAGCCGCTTAGCGCGTTTTGATTTGGCCTAACCGAGGCGCAGGTTAGGTTAGGCTAAAGCTTGCGCGGACAAGGAACGCGCGGATAACACAGGGTTCTGAGAGCGAGGATGACGTGACGTCACGGCAATGCCCTCTTCCTTCGTGCAATATTGCGGCAGCAGGTGTACCCTTTCACTTGCCGAAAATAGTACGTCTTGCTCATCATAACCACACACTCTCTATCTGTTCCCTTTCACCCACTCTAATCCGTCGAGGGGCTCTCGTGCCATGGCGTCACAACCAATGGGAACTCCGCCGAGGCGCGCTCGTGGTGAGGTGTCGCAGCCAATGGCAATTTAGGTGCCACTTCGCTGCTACAGACGCCGCCAGCCGGCCTTTTCGCTCCCTGAACCTTTTGGCACTCTCGCATCAAAATACGCGGTATAAGATACGATTTTAAGACCTATGGTGTTCGGTGATCACAACGCTGACTGAGCACCGTAGGTCTTGTAATTGCATATTCCACCATGTCTATTAAATATTTATTTTCGTGGAACAGCTTGGCAAATGTTAGCTGAGACACACGATATATGTACACACATATATTCTCTTAAAGGGTCCAAAGCAGGGATCCTCTAATGAAATCATAAATGATGACGATGATGATGATAAAATCACCTGACGGAAGTCGGGCGCTGTGGTCGTTCAGGTACAGTGGGAATGACGGTTAATGCTGCAATTCGCCTAACATTTTAATCTTGACGGATTTTTTGCTACGAAAAACCCGTAGTTTCCTTAACGCAGCGAGGCAGCTACTTTTGTGCACATGCAAAGTCGATGCGAATTGTTGAGTTTCTAAACGAAATATTTATTTCAGTACCATAAACTATAGCCACGATGCTGTTTCAAGCCAGATGGACGAACATTGCGCAAATGAAAGGGCTATACTATTAATCCCGTGCTGACTTAACTCCCATATGCTTGAAACTGCCGTAGATATCAGTGCAGGGTTCCCTCTAGTAATAATAATAATTTGAAACTCGATGTCGCCTAGAGCACGGAGCCATAAATTACGGAGGCAATTGAATATACTAATTCTCATCTAGAAATCTCTTAACAGCCACCGAGAAACTTCTATTTCATTCAAAACGCTTTCCTTGGTAAATTCTTGGAACATTACATGATATAACTTTGCCTTTGATCTCAAAATTTTTCAGTAGTGTTTTTCTCAGAACTAACAGATCATATTTCTAATCTCGTCCGATTCTTGGCCAATCTTCGATGGTTTGGAGGAAAACAAGCAAAAGCTACCTATCCGTGTTCAAAATGCAGTTTTCAACTGATCGGGAATTGCCTTTGCAGTCTCCGGTTCTTAATGTTGAGTTGAGTTTAAGTAGACTGCTGTGTTTCTTTTAAGGTCTTAAATGTAGAAAAAAAAAGGAACAAAGCCCTGTTTAGGGTCGGCTATGCCGCAATGTCACTCTCGATAGGGACGTCGGTGCGTCGCTACAGTGGCAGGGACGTTTGTTGAGCCGTCTGCAATATGCTTTACGAAAGAAGAAAAGGTTACCTTGGTGATGCTTCAGTATTTTTAATCTTCTCTACTAGATTTCTAAAATTTATTTATCTTACATAATACTACCAAACTCAGATACGAAGAAGGTAAACTACAGAAACTGAGTTAAAAGTTTGTGAGATACCCTGTACCCCATTATTTTATCTTTCTTAAAATTTATTACACCCTGAGGGTGTTTCGTCAATTCAAAGGGATGCGGGTACGCATCCAAATATAGCACGTAAATATAGCAACACAGATATAGATTCGTAAATGTGGTACAAAACATTTTCTGATTGAAATCGCAGAGAAACCATTGGAAAATTAAGAGAAATGTAACACGGGTGTACAGCGAGAATAATATTGTTAGTAATAATACACCAACAAAATAAAAATAAACAAAATATTATGACAAGTGTAACGCAACAAACGAGTGACAATAGCACAAGTTATTACACCCAAGACAATAACGCTCCCGTCATTTCCCCCAAAATTTATTGTTCGATGTTTTATTCATTTTCTTAAATTTTTACGAGGTATACTGCTGTATAACACATTACCTACGCTTACATTATTGGACTTATTATCGTTTTATTTTCATTTCCCTTTATATTTTAGATGAAGAAAAATATAAATAAATGTTTAACGCGCTAATACCAACCGAGTACCTTTAATGACGAGACATACAAATACCCAGAAAGAAATTATATTTACTATCTAAATGTGCAAAACAAACCAAGAATAAGCATAAGGAACAAAAAGGAAAAAAAAATTATTGTGGTAATTTTCTCTGCAATGGAGGGGAAACCTAAAGCCACCTAAGGCTTCGTTTTCAATTTGTATATAGAGCTCTCATCATATGTGAAGCAGAGGTGTAAATTTCATTTACAATACATCTCATGTGTGACACCGCTGCAGCTTGATATCTTGCAACGGCCTGTGTTCTCTGACTTTGCTTTCAAAAGACAGTGGGTCGCGTGCCAAACTTCTTCTTCCTCGTCCATTGTTCCTGCTTTAAACAAACAAACGACACTTCCTGCCTGTCATTCAATGTTGGCTAAAGACATTTAGCCAGAAACTTCGTACTCATTACTGAAACTCGGCAAGAATTTTTTTTCTGGTATGTTTCCTGCAGGCGACACTCGTCAACAAAGGGTTATAAAGCTTAGTAAAACCTCATATTCCCATTAGTTGGTTTGGGATAGTTTTGAAGGGAATCATCATTATCATCCAAGCGCGTTCGATCAACAGCCCATCAACAGTTGCCGCCACATCGGTATTCTGTCAGCGTTTATTTCGTCTCAGTAGCTTCACGCAACGAAAATGGGTAAGCGTTGTCGGCGGCATCCTCTTTTTACCATCGTGATGTTCTAATGACTTATGCGGAAGGCTTATTTTAGGCTTGCCGCTAGGCCTACCGCTAGGGCTGTCGTTAGCCACAGGCCCGAAGCGGCGGCACGGGAAGAGCGTCTTTTAACGACCATCATGACATTTATTAGGCATACTGGCCAGGTTTAGTGCCAGCCCAAGTTGGCACTAAACAACAAGTTCCAAATAGTGTCGGGTAGACGTCTAACCTTGAAAATAAAGTGTGCAGGTCTCATACTGCTGAGTGAGAACTATGCGTGACCTCTAAATGGGGGTCCTGTGGCCGCTTACGCCATCACACCCGCCCAAGATGTGACCCGATCGGTCACACAAGTGACCGATCTGATGATAGGTCACTTGTGATCCATCACTTGGTCATCTTCATCGCCGCAGCGCTGTACGTGCTCGTGGTCTCGTAATACTGTCCTAGTCGTTACGTCACCGTCATTCCAGCTTTGTCATTTGACTGTCGTCATACATTTGTCATGCATTCGTTGTGGTAACAGCATCGTGATGCGGTGGTGGTCGTTTCCTTAGTCGTCACTCCTGAGCGTCGTCATGAGCCTCTCGTCACGCTTGCGTCGCGACGCCGTCGCTCTCGACGCGTCGTCGTCAGGCATTCTTTGTCATACCGCCGTCGTGATGCTATCGTGGTACTTCCGTCATCGTCCTTCTGGCTTCGTCATCCGACTCCCATTGTTATCGTGCCACCATTACACTGCCTACGTCGTTTCATCGATGTCACTTCGTCTCAGTCATTTTATCATAATCATGCTGTCATTTAGTCGTGACAGAAGTCGTGAAACAGTGGCTCTCAGGCAGGTGTTGTCGGCATACCGGTTTTGCGTGCAATAGACGTCATTCCGTCTTATCATCGGAACTGCCTCGTCATGATACAGTCATCATCACGCCATCGTGCTCATTGACGAAGTGAGTGCCACAGCAATGTGGTCTGATACTGGAAACAGCTAGTGCATATTGTATATGGCCGAAGCAAGGGAAAATCTCAGAATGACCACTAAAGATATTGAATAAACGAGACTTGAGCGTTAGAATGTACCGCTACATTGCTTTTGTGCTAATCGCATTACCGTAGACAGTCAACATGAGATAGTTTCAGCATTATTCTTTTAATGTGCGCTACTGATATGCGCAGTTTGGAGAGCCTGCTGAATATTTGCAGCGCTGATGCAACATTCTCTATTAATCGTTACGCGACTTGCGCCATCAAAAACACTCGCACGAAACTCGAGGACTTTAGGGTTTATCCGGACATGCAACTTACGCCTAACATCCTATCGTGACATCCCATAGTTAAAAAGCGTTGTCGAATCATTTGAGGCGAGTTTGTCCATTAGGGCAACAGAGATAACTATTCCTTCAGTTAGCATGCTTCCAATAAACGATAATGCCAAAACACGAGTAAAACGACAACAACACAAGGTTTACGTGCAGATGAGTTAATATTGGAGCAAAACCGAAATATAAGAAAACTGCCTTGTCGCTCTCTCATTTTCTCACTTTTTCTATTGTTTTAGAGAAAAGTGGTTATGACACCGAAGGTAAGTGAAAGGTCTCAAAAATGGCCTGTTTTCTTCCTCTGGCATGCATTTATGCTTTTCTTTTTTAAAGACACTTTCGCGTAGTATTCAGAGTTGAGTGTAATCGCACAAATTAATACAGATTCAGGACAAAATGATACTGCAAGCCAAAACCTGTAGAAGTTACGCCCGTCAGAAATAGTCGTATAATCGCCACAAATAATGTTGGGCAAGTAACTTTCAGAAATTAGCATTTTTAGAGAATTGCAGCCTTTAACGCGAACGACAGTAAATGTTAAGGAATACCGGCGAACCAGAAACGTATTGCCGGCGGCAGCAGTGATGGTAGCGCCATCTAGCAACGTTCTCTTCAAATACGAGGCGTTAGAAACATTTACGAGTTCCTTCATTGTTCTGTTGTAGAATAGGAAAACGCATTACACGCTAATGCTTGTTTCTACCAAGACGTTCGCACCAGCAGACATTGATATAGCGGGTTATTTAAAACCTTAGTTCAGTCTGTCCTAGTTGAAGTTTGCTGATGCGCCACAAGGTAGCGCCACCATTGCGTTTATTCCTCCGGTGTTTCAGTATTCCGTAAGCTGTTACAAATTTACATATAACCTTGAACTCTGTGTTAAAAGTACCAGAAGCCTTGTGCGATGGCCATATATATATACAGTATCAAATATCATGCTCCAAGATTTAAATACATGCAAATGCCACGTAACAGCACAGAACTAAGGTAATGTTGCTTGCCGTCGCTTGCAGATACTCAGATTGTTTTGTGCATTCCGTCTAAGTACATAATTGGTCTTAAATAATTAGTCAACTTCAATTCTCAAATATTTAACTAGATGAAAAGTGTCAATGAGAAAATTGTAGAGCAGCGTGAAAAACTATACCGATACAGCTTTCTGTTGCTCAAAACGTGCTACATAAAAGTGTTTTTTCGAGGCGCGACAGAGCCCGCCAATGCACGCTAGGTGCCTCAAGCTGCCGGTCGCGGGGCAATATATTGCGTGTATTGGCGGGCTGCTTTCACGCTCGGAAAAACTTTTATGCAGCATGCATAGAGGACAGAAAGCTGTATCGGGAGTTTTCATGTTGCTCTACAATTTTCTTATTGACACTTTCCAACTAATTATAATATTTGAGAAGTCTTATAATTAATTATGACAAATTATGGAATTAGGCGGAATGCAAAAAAATGTACTCAGTATCTACAAATCACGGCGAGCAACATTACCTTGGTTCTGTCCAGCTACGTGGCATTTGCATATATTTACATCTTGGTGCATGATAGTTGGGACACCCTGTATAAGACGGAACGCCGAAGGTGCAAATAGCAATTTTACTTTAGCGTGTTTTCCGTACGCATACTTCCGATCAATACGGTCCTTCAGGACTCTACGGGAAATATTTTGTAGATAATTGTTTTGCTAAACAATTAAGCACATGGGTTTGAGGAATTGTAACGTCTTTCTTATTGCTTTTCAGCGGAAACCGGGACGACGCAGTCAAGTAAGATTTCCTTCGAAAATATCTGCGGCGGCCACGAAAAAAAAAAATTCTGAATGTCTCGGCAACCGCATCGGTGAATTTAGTGCGATGGCATTTCAGCCTATAGGGAGCACCGTAGGTGGCATAGCATATAAAGAGTGCCAATATGGAACAGTATACAAGATCTGCGTTGAATGCCTGTAATTCTTTCCCTCTTTTACTCGCATTATAAAGTTCGTCTTGATGAGAACTATGCTTTGGAAATCAGAAAGCGAGGCTCAAACTTACAGGTCTGTTGAGATTTTTTATTTCAATGCACATTAATGGTGACCATGTGTCCGAGTTAACGTTAGGCAAGGTGTTCGATAAAAAATTATTAAAGAAAGACTGCTCAAGATAAAACCATAAAACCTATGGTGTTCGGTCGTCATGTAGGTATGACGACCGAACACTGCACGTCTTCAGACCGTATCGCGCACCGTGGTTTTTAAATCGTTTGTTTGGTTAAGCAGTTTGGCTAACCTTAGCTGGGACACCCTATATATTGGTGCACGGTATAGTATAGCGTACTGCAAGGACAAGCACAGCGTCTCTAAGTGTGAGAGCGAATAATAACGACATTACTAGCATAAATGAATTATTTTACTCGTTGGGAAAAGCACAACAGCAATATATCGGCCATATAATGGAATAAACGCTGCAGAAACAGCTTATTTGTGCTTAACTACATGATCAGTGTCAACGCGGAGAAAGAAGTTGACTAGGGCTATTTGAACCAAACTAGATTACCGCAGAAGCTGGGGCCGGCGAGTGCCGCTGGAACGGTAGAAGCGGTAAGCCAGAAGTGTGCAGGTAGCTGCTGGTTGGCAGATAGTCAGCGCAGATTGTGTGGCCACGGCGTTTCTAGCTCATTTCGAAGGCCATCTGCCTGGTGCTTTTTCAGGCGGTGTTACGTGAAGCCTTAAATCAAAGGAACAAGCTTCCGACGGAATTTCGGCGTTGGCGCCTGCCGCAATCGGGCGGCGTAATAGGCCGGCGTGGTCGAGAACAATGCAACACTGGAGGCTACGATCGCTCAACGCTAAAGTCCGTCCATGCCAGATCACAGCGCCCACGTCCGAGACTCGGCCAGCAAAGCAGGAAAGGCGGCCGACGTCGCGCGACGCTAGCCGCCACCGGCGTCAGAAGTTAACCTACTACGTGACGTCAGCGGTTGATCTTCCACATCCGCCGTCATGGCCTCGCGAGTGACTCTGGCCGACATTCTGAAAGTAGCATGGCGCCAGGCAGCTGGCGACAATAATAATTTGACCCAGGTGGTCAAAATTATTCCGGTGTCCCCCACTACGGCGTGCCTCATAATCAGATCGTGGTTTTGGCACGCAAAACCCCATAATATTTATTACATAAATGCCCCCTTCACAAGTAGACGATTTGGATAAGCACGTCCTGTGAAAGAGTTTGATACGGTCAAATAAACTTATCGCAAAGTGGGCAAAGCTCCCAAAGAATGCTTATCGCAATAAAACTCTAGATTCATCGGCAGTTTGTTATTTCAGTGCTTCACCACTTGATGTGATCAAATTGCCAGGAAGCTTGCAGCTTTATCGCCACGTAGCTGGAATATCCTGCTTGGAATATTTTTTCGCATGGGTCGTTTTCGTTTATTTATCGAGTCATAATTGATAACGATGTTTTTTAGAGAGATTAGATTGTTTAACTGCGACGCCCATTTGGTTACGCAGTGTCGAGCAGACGCCCACCCGAATAGGGACTCATCATGAGCTGAATTTCTGGCAACAATTACCTATGTTTCTCGTGGTTGAATGACTGCTGTTCCGCATTTTTCTCTCACAATGGTAATGGGAAACTACGTGGCTCTTGCAATGCAACATTTAATCGTTGCGTATTTCCTGTCTCGGTTTTGCGCAGACTTTTTCGCTGCCTTGTCTTACAAGCTTGCATAACGCAGCAGCACAAAAAAAGAAAGAAAAAATTTAAAGACAGTAGAGAGAGCGAAAAGAGGCCTAGAATCATTTCTTAGATTCATGCTGTAAAATTAGAGCTCACGTTTTTTTTTTTTTGTTTTTTGCAGCGGACGTCGACGCATCGCAAGCCCCAACTAGCACAGGTATATGCTATAATGAATTCACTGCGTCCATCTTTTCTTAGCTCTCGTATATAAAACGCTTACTAAGAAAAAAACTTAGCTAAGCTAAGAAAAGAGTGAGGTCGTCGTAAAAGACAACCGATCACCTCGTAATACAGCCCACATCTATACTACCGCAGATACTTATGCGCATTTGACAGCATGGTTTTCGATGGGGCAGAACGTCGAAACGTTTAATTAAAGGGGGACAAGAGGCGAAAAGATGTAAGGAACACGCATTGATTTGGAGTGAGGAAGCAGGTGTTTGTAGGCTGTAACGCTGTAAGTTTGTTAAGTTTTGTGCATATATCAGCTGCTCTGTACAAATTTAAGGTAACTTGCTGCGGACTTATCCGGTTGCGGGGATGCGATCAACAGGGAGATAATTGAGTCAGAATGAAGAAAGATAATACAGGTTGTCTCGTCATGCACCAACTATATCTGGCGGTGCACAGAAGTCTTGGCAGTTGATACGTCATTGAACAGAGCATATTATGGAATCACTTGCCTGGAAAAGGGTATAGAGAGCATAGCGAAGAGTATTTTTAGATAATGACAAAAATAGCACGAGTATGTATTTTATCGCATTGTGCACCGTTTTGTCCGCTTTAAGGAATCAGTAGGTTAGTACAAAGTACGATATCTATTGTAGTTGTTGGTGGGTTGTAAAGCTATCTTTTTCTGGAACTAAGAAACTGTCGTTTATTATTCATGTTCTATGCTTTATGCAGTTGTCTCTAATAACTGCGACCTGACTTAGCTCGGATCATATTGAAAAGGTTAAGCTGCGGAGACTTTATTGGAGAGAAAGTGTGCCCCTGAACGCAAATATATCTTATGCCCTAATTAGGAGAGGAGGAGGACCAGTAAGTATTGCACCGACGTTTGTGCTGATCGCTTTCGTTTCGAAATCCAGCCTACAATGACACGCTATTCTGTCTCGCTGCAGAGATCGCAGACGCTTTTTGATCTACTTTGGCACCACCTGCTGTGCTTTGTTGCTGATAGCTTTGCTACTTTCGGCAACGAACCTCCTTGGCAGTGGTGTTGGTACGTATCTATATACGTAAATCGATCCATTGTAAATTTATATTAAAAACCAAATTGCCAGTTTAAGTATTGCGGGACGTTATTGATGATGCTGAAGCTTCATCGTAGCCCGCGTAATCATAAAATCGACTTGATACACAGGAGGCGGCAAGGCACTAATGAAGTGCAAAAAAGAAAAAAGAAACACAGACTGAGCCATATTGACGTCTGTACTTTTTCTCGGGGACCGCATTTGCACGATTGGAACTTACTGGAATTTTATCGATGGTTCCACCCGTTGTCTGTTGTCACTGAAGCTTGTGTAATCTGATTGTATGCGCGACACGAATTGTGTAGTACTTTCTGGATGACATGAGGGCAGGAGCGATCACTCCGGAGCCTTCGATGACTCATGTATAAAAACCGATCTTCGACGACCACCCGCTGTGTTCGCCGCTATCGTTGTTCTTCGATTGTCTCTTGTTTTGCGGGCACAGGTTCGCTCAGTAAAATGTTAGCTTCGTCATTCGCGGTTCTGCTATTTCGTTATTGACCGTCACTACCACGTGACATCGTAGAGGTGCTAGTGCATTCATGTACCGAAGGCCCCGGCAAAGCCGTGATCCAAGTCCGAATCCAGAAGGCAACACCGACGTCGCCAAGGACCAGCGAGCTAGCCGCCGGCTGCAAGGACTGTCTCCGGAGCACGGACTTTTACCTAAGCCTACCAGAAAGATCGTGGGTATGTCAACTGCCAAGATGAGGGAGGCAGCATCTCCTGCAGCCATCATACTGAAACAGCACAGGGAGCCACCTACCTTCCGTGGAACTTCGGCGGATGACCCGGAAACCTGGCTTGAGACATTAGAAAGGAGCTCAGCCTTTAATAACCGGACCTCTGAGGATAAGCTGCTCAATGTGTTCGTTGTTTTGCAAGATGCCGCGAGGACTTCGTTCAAAAACCGGGAGTCCACCCATAAAACGTGGGACCTCTTCCGTAGTAACTTCCTTAGGACTTTCACGAGCGTTGTCCGAAAAGAAACAGCCGAAGTTCTCCTGGAAGCCCGAGCGCACTTACCTAACGAGAACGTTGCCATTTTTACGGAAGAAATGATCGCCTTTTCCGCTATGCCGATCCGGAAATGTCCCAGGAGAAGAAAGTTCGTCTCCGCAAGCGTCGAGTCAAACAAGAACTCTTGGCTGAAATGATATGGAACCCACCGAAGACCGTAGAAGAGTTTCTTCGCGAGGCCACCAATATCGAGAAGGCACTCGAAATGCGGAACAGGCAGCTCAACCGCCTCACGCTCCCAACGAATTACACCGAAGTTCAACCACTGGGCACCGACGACCTGCGGGAGACCATCAGAGTGGCCGTGCGAGAGGAGCTTCAGCGGATGTTCCCAAGATCGCAGTCCCAGGATGCCTCCATCGTGGACGTCGTGCGCGAAGAAATCTAGCGGTCACTGGGAGTTCCCGCCGGAATTGCCACAAGCCCAGCCTGAAGAGATAACCTACGCGGCCGTCACCCGCCGTCAAAGTACCCCTCCGCGCACGCGCCAGGGCCCCGTCCCGCCGCAGTTCCGTCGTCCCCCGCCGCCGCCAGCTCGCCCACCCGTCGCTCAGTGCAACTACCCAAGGAAAACAGACGTCTGGCGCGCTGTTGTCCACCGCACTCCGCTACCACTGCGGAGAGAGCAGCGGGCCGCGCCGGTGCCATAACCGCGAAATGGGGCGACGAGGATACGCCGTGAATGGGCCGCGACCCCAGCTTGTCGAACGACCTCGCGACATCGCAGACTACCTCGCCGCCACTCAGTGGAGCCCTCGAGGACCATCCCGTTCGCCGTCACCAGGCCGCTACCTGTCGCCGCCGCGCCGATCATACACTGGCGCAGCCCGTATCCGGAAAACTAAAAGCAGCAACCGATGGAGGTGCGGTTGCTGCACGTCAAACTGAAGAAGATCCGATGACGACGACACTTCATGGTCTATCTCGACGATGTAGCAACGACAAGCCGCCACCCCGACGATTACTGGAAGACAAGAATACGCAGATGAAAGAAGACTTGACGACGCGACGTGCCAGCCACAGGTAAACGCTACGCAGCCGTGATCCGACGACAAGACCTAACTGCAACGCCAGACAAAGAACCACTGAACTCAACGTGCTTCTCGCCGCCACGCAGTCACTGCTTTAGTAGACACAGGAGCCGTCTACTCCGTCATGAGTGAGCCGTTCGCTGCCCAGTTGAAGAAAGTTAAGAATGCACGGGAAGGCCCTGAAATCTGGACAGCTGCAGGACAGCTGATAACACCAACTGGAATCTGCACGGCCAGAATTAACGTTCATGATCGGATCTGCCCTGCCACCTTCGTTATCCTCCAACAGGGACGGGACGTCATTCTCGGCATGAACTTCCGAACCAACATGGCACAATCAGCGACCTAAAGTCGACGTCGATAACGCTGTCCGAAGATGGAGCGATACCGCCGGAGGGCTCTCGTAGTTACCATGCCTTGAGTGTGCTCGAAGATCAAGTCAGCATCTCGCCTCGCTCCAGCATTGTCATATCCGTCGGCACCGAAACATCCGCAGACGTAAAAGGCGTCAGCGAGGGCGATCAACGTCTACTGCTCGATCGTGAAATTTGTCTCGCAAGAGAGATCGCTCGACTGCATGGAGGAAACGCGAAGGTAATGCTGACCAACTTCAGCCAGGAGTTCAAGCACGTCAACAAGGGCACGACAATCGCATACTTTGAAGAAATTCTGGAAACCAGGAATGCGTTTGTCCTCTCGGATTCTGTCGCACCTACCTTGACGACCATAGTTCCCACCATTCTTCAACATAAGTGCACGCCTCCCCATGAGTAAGGAACAACAGCTCGAAAGTCTTCTGCGACGATAAAAAGACTGCTTCTTGGCGTCATCGAGGATTCTGCAAACACCAGTTGCGAGGTATCGCATAATAACCGAAGAATCCGCTCGACCACTAAGCCACAGCCCTTACCGAGTGTCGATGCGAGAACGACAAGCTATAAGGCAAAAAGTCGACGAAATGCTGCGAACGACATCATCCAGCCGTCGAAAAGCTAGTGGGCGTCACATGTGGTCTTAGTGAAGAAGGAGGATGGAACTTTGTGCTCTTGCGTCGATTATTGCCGCTTGAACAAAATAACGACGGAGTACGTATGTCCCCTCCCACGGATAGACGACGCATTAGACCGACTGGGCATGAAAATGAGAGCCGGATGTTGACGGCGGTACAGGTACAATCACGACGACGATTGCAGCATCACGATGTTGCCACGACAAAGACAGCAGATTGACGATGACGGTACAATCACAATTTTTAGTGCGAAATGCGAATGATACCACAAGGACTACTACAAGGCGTCTGCTATATGTTCTTATTTGGGTGGCTTTACGCGCTTAAACCGATAAAGTGTAAGAGTGGGGTTGGAGATTAATGTGCAGAAAAAAACATAATGCTCAATAGCCTGGCAAGGGAACAATAATTGAGGATCGCCAGTCAGCCTCTAGAGTCTGTAAAGGAGTACGTTTGTCTAGGTCAATTACTCACAGGGGACCCTGATCATGAGAAGGAAATTTACAGAAGAACCAAATTGGGCTGGAGTGCATACGGATGGCATCGCCAAATCCTGACTAGTAGCTTACCACTGTCATTGAAATGAAAAGTGT
Source organism: Dermacentor silvarum (assembly GCF_013339745.2). NCBI lineage: Eukaryota > Metazoa > Arthropoda > Arachnida > Ixodida > Ixodidae > Dermacentor > Dermacentor silvarum. Next base: position 4,546,349 of record NC_051158.1, read on the forward strand.
ACAGTCATTGCATTCTACTGATGCTAACATATGGGACAGACATTTGGATGTTAACAAAGAAATTCGAGAACAAGTTAAGGACCGCACAAGGAGCGATGGAACGAGAAATGTTAGGTCTAACGTTAAAAGACAGGAGGAGAGCGGTGTGGATCAGAAAGCGAACGGGGATAGCCGATATTCTAATTCACATTAAGAGAAAACAAATGTAGATGGTCAGGACACGTAATGCGTAGGATGGATAACCGGGGGACCATTAGAGTTACAGAATGGTTGCCAAGTGAAGGGAAGCGCAGTCGAGGACAGCAGAAAACTAGGTGGGGTGATGAAGTTAGGAAACTCGCAGGCGCAAGTTGGAATCAGCTAGCGCAAGACAGGGGTAATTGGAGATCGCATGGAGAGGCCTTCGTCCTGCAGTGGACATAAAATATAGACTGATGATGATGATGACGTGCTAAAACAGCAATGTTATTGAGGTACGCCGCATTCGGAAACTCCTAATTAATTTTGACCACGTGGGCTTATTTAGCGTGCATCCAAGTCTGAGTACGCAAGTGGGTTTGCATTTTGCTCCAATCAAAATGCGGCTGTCGCGGCCGGCATCGGGCCCGCCACTTCTAGCTCAGCGGTGCAACAGCTGCTAGCGCGTCGGATGCGGCTGTTATGCAGAGGTATTTCAGAAAAAAAAATTTCTGGTGACGATAGTGAGTGTGAATTGGCGATGACGCCATGACATGGCAGTGGGTTGACGACGAGGCCAATAGCAATGACAACAGCATGAAGTTCACTCCACGACGGGGACAATGGGTTGACCACGATGGTAGTAACATGACTGTGGCATGACGGCGACACCATGAGAAATAGTGGTGAGCACTGTTAGGGTGAACACCTCATTAGTATTCAAGTTGTTACAACTTCAACATACCTTCTACTTCAGGGGAGGGGGGATGTGCCGAATACGATGCCTAATAATTATGGCGATAAAGTAAGTAATAGTTTTCATTATTTTGTGCTAAACGTCAACTGCTATAGGCTCATGAATACTAATGAGGTGTTCATTCTAACAGTGCTCACCACTGTACAGTGGGTTAACGACGACGTTAATAGCAATGACAGAAGCCTGAAGATGACGCCACGGCGAGAATAGGTTGACCACGATGGTAATAATGACTGCGGTATCAACAGAACGTTGAACTTACTTTCACCGTTGTGCATCCCTCTTTCTATGTCATCATCATCCCTCATCACAACTTTAAGTCCCTGTTCCCCTCCCCCTGCTTAGAATAGCAGGCTAGAGCGCGATAGCTCAGGCCGACCTCTCTTCCTTCTTTCAAATAAATGATCTATTATACGACTGCGGCGGAAGATGACGCCATATATCAAACGGCAAATTATTGTAATTCTGAAAAACAATTACTGAAATCAAATAATAAAGCAATAACGTTGACTATCAGTAAATTGCACGGTGTACCGTTTAAATAATCATGACACGGGACGCAATATAAAATGCACAAATATTGTAGGTTTTGGAACATACGATTTCAAAGATTCCGCCCCAGTTATGCAGCTCGTGATAACCTCAGCTGACGAACACAAACCATGAAATATGTGGCACTCAAATGGAAGATATATTTGTAAAAGTGTCGTTTCATGTATGCCGATCATTCCAAGAGAACTGGACTCAAGAAAAAGCAAAGCACAGGCTTTGACGATCAATGATATATACTCACGCAATTTATATAGAACTGAAGTACCTGCAAATGTTTCTGAAAGATAATGAAGATGGCAACGTTACATCTTCATGTGAAAAAACACGAGGCCGGCAACAGTGGTGAAGCGAAGCGCACTTTGTCAGGCGGGCGAATTTGGTGCTACTTGAAAAAGAAAATCCGTACAAAGCAAGCAGGAGATAACAGGCAAAATTTGTAAACAGATACTAACCAAAAGAAATGCAACAGCAACAAAAGTAAAGCTGACAGCGGTAACAGACTGGTCACAAGTTGTACGAAAAAAAAGAAAGAAACACGAAAACTGGTTGTCGATATATCTATCTTTGGCTCTGCTGTCTCTCTTTATATTTTTTTGTTGACCCGCAGATGTGATATTGCTATCTTTCACATAATTTCGCCATGTATGTATATAATTACTGTACAATTGTATATAATTCTATACCAAGTGTTTCTGCGAAGACATTAAACAATGTTTAAAAATCGCCTTGGTCAGATAGCACAATTAGTAACCCTTAAGTTGGTCGGCTCGGTGAGGCGGACTTCCTTGCACGAGAAATCGAAGAACATAATAGACTAATAAGAAAAATGAATCCTAAATATGTTTTTAAAATATTACCTTACGGCGCATCTTGCAATCTACAAATTGTAGCCGGTGGCACTTCAAGGCATATCTACTTGAAGAGAATTGTTCTGCTTGAGCAATGTCCTATGGCTCCAGCGAAACTGTTGCCGCCGTGGCAGTGGCAGCTCATAGAGTGTGACGCATCGTTCGTAGAGGTCACTAAACACGCGCCAGAGGCACACATTAGAATGCATTTCTTAGAGCTCCAATCTAAATACTCGTGTACAGAGTTTTACACAGACGCTTCCAAGTCACATGCCGGGGTCACTTATGCAGCCATCGGTCCATCGTTTTCGGTATCCGGTGGGCTGCACCCGGAGACAAGTATCTTCACGGCTGAGGCCTATGCTATATTATCGGCTGTAAAGTATATAATGGAATCAAAACTTAAAAAGACTATCATATTTACAGACTCGCAAAGTGTTGTGAAAGCATTGCAATCACTCTGTAAACACAAAAACCCTGTACTTAATGAGCTCTATTCCATTCTGTGTAAAGCGTATATCTAACCAGCTTGTGATTATATGCTGGGTGCCAGGCCATAGAGGCATTGAAGGTAATGTTCGAGCAGACCAAATGGCCACATCTGTTATATCTCAGGCTATTAACCCTACAACTGCTGTTCCTTCAACAGATTTGAAGCCTTTCCTGCGAAAGAAACTGCGAAGCCACTGGCAACGCTTGTGGGACGCTGAAATAAATAATAAGCTTCACTTCATTAAACCACAGTTAGGTTTCTGGCCTCCCGTAACGAAAACACGACGAACTGATGTCCTATTCTGTCGTCTCAGAATAGGACATACATATGGCACCCACAATTTTACTGGTAGTGAACCACCAACCTGTGGTAGATGTGGTGAGAGGCTGACTGTCCTCCATGTCCTCGTGGAGTGCCGGGAAGCCGAAACAGAAAGGAAGAAATATTTTTCACAAGCGTATCGATATCATGTCCCGCTTCACCCCATTATGTTTCTTGGCGAAGAACCGATTTTTAATGCCAAAGCAGTCGTCGATTTCTTGAACGATGTGGTCCTGCATGTTATTAGCCCAACTAGTTCGTAGCGCATCCTCTCTCCAGAGGATGCCGCTGTGATAGTTTCTTATAGCACATGCCTCCAGGCCCTTGTGGCTCAAGGGCTCTGTCTAGGCAGTAGTGCTTCTTAATAATCACTACATCTTAAATATTTTAAATATTGTGTCATTCTTTCTCATTGCATTCTTCATTGCATAGTACACCTCATTAGTCATTGCCATGATTTTAGTACATGTATATTTTACGCACTTTACAGCGATTATTTTTAGGCCCCTTTACAGCCCCGTCACATCTACTTCTCAGAATTCATCACTTCACTGCGAACTAACAAACACTGGCATGGCGCTCTTTGGCCATACCTGGCCCTGGCGCCACTAAACCACACACATTCATTCATTCATTCATTCAGATAGCACAATTAGTAACCCTTAAGTTGGTCGGCTCGGTGAGGCGGACTTCCTTGCACGAGAAATCGAAGAACATAATAGACTAATAAGAAAAATGAATCCTAAATATGTTTTTAAAATATTACCTTACGGCGCATCTTGCAATCTACAAATTGTAGCCGGTGGCACTTCAAGGCATATCTACTTGAAGAGAATTGTTTGGATGACACCATCCTCGAGAAATGCCCCATAAAACCTGCTATAAAATACACTGTAGTCCCACTTACAATTTTTTAACACAACGACGGTTTACGCCTTTAAGCATAAACCGCCAATGCATTCCTTCACAAACTTTCTTTCCCCTTGCGAAATCCCCGGCTACAATTTATCAAATGCAATATGTGCCGCAAGTTAATTCGTTAAAAATAGAATTAGTGAATTTTTAGTATTTAGTTGATTGTGCATTTCAATTTCTAGTGCAAACAATGGCGGCTTGTATGAGCAATCTAGCTTAAAGGGATACTAAAGGAAAGTATTAAGTCGAGATGGATCTACAGAGTATTCCTCTAGAAGTCACTCATCGTTTTCTGCGTGTCAACATATCAATTTTCCACCTAGAAAATTGCCGTTGAAGGTGCCGCTGCCGCTTCTCAATTTGAACCACCCGCAACAAAGCGGAGGACGTGACATCTCCACGTGACCACCCTCTCTTCCACTGTTATATCTTTTATAGGCTCTCTATTTAGCTCTATATACGAAGCGTACTGCATGGAGGGTGTAGGTGTTTAGCTTGCGTGAGTCACTCTGTGGCTCTACTTGGGTTCAGGTCACCACTTACGGTCACTTGAGCCTCCGCTGCTGGAGCCACAGGGTGGCCAATTACGACACGTTGCCGGCTCGGCCATTGTAAGCAGAAAAGCGATGCCGTTCACAGTGGCTAGAAAGCCTACACGCAAGCGCTGTAAAACAGCGCTTGCATGTAGGCTGCCTAGCCGCGGCCGGTCGCGGCCGCTCTCCGTGAATCGGAGGTGCTGACGCCACACATAAGAGGCACCATATTCGACAACAAATCGCGCCACTCCGATTTTCTATTTTCGACATTTTCTCCCTTAAAAAAAATTGTCGCAGTTACACCTGAAAGGCGAAGCACCAATTGCGTTAGCAAATTAGTAGAGAGCTATACGGAGTAAGGATAGTAGTTTTATCAGCTGTATATAAACTTGGACATGCAGCAGCACCAGCAACGCGCAGAACTGTTGTCGACGCCGTCGGCGTTTTGCCCGCGTTCGTACCGAACGCGCGCGGCGTTTCTATATAAATAAGCATTTGGTGCCGCAGCTAAACGTCGCCTCCCTTCCTTCCCTCCCTCCCTCCCTCCCGTCCCCCCACGGCCTTTCGCGCGACGGAAAAAGTCGCGTTTGCTCTCCTCTCTATATATGGAAATGAGGAAAGAGACGCTTAATTCTGCAGCCCTTCAGAGAGCACGGCGCAGAACGCGCGTTTGCTCTCAGACGTGCGTTCGCTCCCCGTGAAAGCGCGCGTCCCTCGCGCCCTTTCACTCGCACATACAGCGTCCGGAGCGCGGCGACGATTTCATCGCCGTTGACGTCATACGGAACCTCCCGGGGACGGCGACGGCGATGCCGACGGCAGAAATCTGCTTTGTAGTGTCCATATAATTGCTATCGCAATAAAAAGCTATGTTTTCATTACGAATGAAAAGTTCGTTATTACAAATACATAAGCTTTAAATCTAGCTCGACTTTATATTTGCCTTTATTGTCCCTTTAAGAATTAGAATTGTGCTGTCTGCATGACACAGGTGATTATTAAAAATTGGTAGAGGTTTTAGCAGAAACACCCAGTACAGGCTGACAGCCAGAACCTGCGTTGTTTTTTACAGCGAAGCTTTACAGCTACTTCCCCAGGATTGTGTCCGCGTATAGAAAAAAAAAAACTACCATCAGCAGTACGATCGTCGTCGTCTTCTCCCGCAGCTGGCTCGTTGGCACCCCTCGGTACAGTCGGTTTGCGCTCGTGCCATTGGATGCCGTGCTGAACATGCGCTTGTGCCACTGCTCCCTTGTTCGTCGTCGTCGTCTGCTTCCACAGCTGGCTGCTTTGCCGCGAATCATTCCGACGTAGAATTCCACCACTTCAGTCGTCGTAATCGGGTGGCCGTGTTTATGGGGGTATGAGCCATTGCTTAACGGGGTATGAGCCATTCATGAGAAACTGACGAGTGTCCTACCACATTTGAGCAAAGCCGCCGCGAACGCGCTCGGGAAATGGCTCGTCGTTGGCGTGCCGATTCTAGCGTGAGGGCTTCCGAATGTCAGTGAAAAAGAGCCGCGGACCCCGAGTTGAGGGAGCGCGATGTTGAGGCCAAACATCAGCGTCGCCTTGTCCTCCATGAACCGGACAATGGTGGTGCACGCCTCGGCAACGCTAGCGCCAACTTCCCCGGTGCGACGGCCAGCTTTCAACGCGAATTTCGCAACCAGAACGTTCATGAGAGACATGTTTGGTTGGGGGATGCCCAACGACGATACGCTCATTATCATCGTGGGGCAATATTCACTGCAGCATACCAACCATAGTCACAGCTTTGCTGGCTTATATCGTCACAGTAGTGGAAGGGCTCTGAATGTTTTGTTTCTTGCGCGGTTTCTCTCGGAATGATGCTTTTCGTTTTTGTTATGCCCGCAGGCCAATATTCTACTCGCCCATGTGGGCTGAGCCGGCAATTGAATTCATTTTATGAACAAAAATAAAGCAACGCGTCTAGCTGTAGGGTAAGCCAGTGTTTAACCACGGCGTAATTGCAGAACTGCAGCGTGTCCTGCAAACGTGGTACCATTTGCGGTTTACCAGATCACCGTACCGTTGCACGGCAGCAGCAACAGAGCTGATAGCGCCATCTTGTAACGCAGTGTCTAACCAAAGATCACGCAAGACTAATACATATTCTGGTTACCTTCTGGTCGGAAGCTATGGTAGCCACATAATCGTTAACGTGCCACAGTTTTAGTATTTCTCTTCGGCGACAACACGTACGCGGCGAAAAAATGCTTAAATGCATTGTTGCACCAGATGTCGCTACCGTACACCTCTCAGTTAACCCAGTAACCGCAAGCAGTAAGAAGTTTGCAGACACCCTATACCTTTCCATTATGAAAAGACTCGTTTGAAAATGCTCGAAACATCATCCTATCATTGTGGCTTTCTTTCTTTCACTGGGGTCATCAGGGCTTCGGAAAAAATTATAGAGCGATGACGTAATTTGTCGGCCGCACTTCATGGTTCGAGATTGTATAGAACAATTTCATTGGGTACTGTTTTCTGGAGAGCGAAATAATATTGCTTCGTGTACTTCGCATTTCAGACCCGGACGGAGGAGACGACGTGGACAGTACTAAAGATAAGACTGAATACGCTAAAGTGACGTCGGGAGCAGGAGGAGGAGGAGGAGGAGGAGGAGGGGCGAATAAGACGACGAAAGCAGCGACTACCCAAGCAGTTCAAATAACCAAAAAGGAGCCACCCAAGACAAAGAGGCCACCACCACCAACAACGCCACCCATGACGCCGAATATAACAGCGGCCGGGGCAACGAAAGCTCCAAAGCAGGACGCAACACCAACAAAGCCTACGGCCCCTAGGAAGCCTCTGATCCCTACTGCGAAGCCTACCTCAAAGCATACGGTTCCTACGAATCGGACGACCACTCCTAAACCTACTACTCCGAAGGCTACGGCCACTCAGAAGCCTGCGACTCCGAAGCGTGCGACTCCAAAGCCTGCGACTCCAAAGCCTACGACTCCGAAGCCTACTCCAAAGCCTACGACTCCGAAGCCTACTCCAAAGCCTACGACTCCAAAGCCTACAACTCCGAAGCCTACGACTCCGAAGCCTACGACTCCGAAGCCTACGACTCCGAAGCCTACGACTCCGAAGCCTACGACTCCGAAGCCTACGACTCCGAAGCCTACGACTCCGAAGCCTACGACTCCGAAGCCTACGACTCCGAAGCCTACTACCCCGAAGCCTACCACACCGAAGCCTACCACCCCGAAGCCTACTACTCCGAAGCCTACCACTCCGAAGCCTACCACTCCGAAGCCTACTACTCCGAAGCCTACTACTCCGAAGCCAACGACCACTAAAAAGGTTACGGCGACTACGACAGGTAAGCTCATTTTTCTTTTGTAGCATTGGGAAGCTATTGGAAGGCTGTTATGCGATTTGAGTGATTTATTCAACATTTTCTTTAGAATGTGCACTTGAACCTTGATATACTCAAGACGGGTATATCGAGTTTTTGCTTAACCCAAATCTTGCTGTATTGCCTAGAAAATGGGCTGTATTTTTAATTTTTCTTATCGATATGCCGAACTCCTCCGTGCCGGACCGCGTGCGCTTGTTTTTAGAGGTCTTACACTTGAAGTACGGCAGTGATATAACAAGTACAGGGATATTACATAATACTCCTACGTGGAGCCTGTGAGGTCTGAAAAGCAAGAGACACTGATCCTGATTTAATTCAGAAGCGGAAAGTTAAGACAACTCGGAATACATTTCTAGGGCTGCTTTTATAGTACGAGCACCGTATACGCTGCTGGAATGCGGATGAATTAAATGCTTCTGTTCGTCCTAGAATGCTTTTATTATCCAAGAAGTATTAAAGACCACTATGTATGTGCACAGGAGTGTTAATTGGTTACCGATTTGGCTGCAGGATGGAAACATATTTATGTAACTGGCACAAACGCAGACTGGAGTGATGGGTATCCGACAGCCACAGCTCAAGTTGTTGGTTAAGTTTAGCAACAGTGGAATGTCAGCTGTAGTTCCATGATATAAATCGAGCAACCCTGTTTTGCACTGGTTCTGCCTTCGAAACGAGGCACCTTTAGTGAATAGACCAGACTGCATGAGGTGAATTCTGGCTGTGGGCGCGCAAAGATTACAACGGTTAATTTACTGATGTTAGTATGAAGCAAGTCACCATGCAAACAGCCTAGTGTACCTTCTACGTCGTGTGGATTTCTGGAGAGCTCATGTGCAGTATTCCCCTTTTTTTTCGTTGCAGTTCCACCCCTGCTGATCTGCACCATGCTATGGAAGTACCCTGTGATGATATTTCCTCCAGACGGCACGTGCAAGCACATATTACTGGACTCCCTCTATGCCTATGTCGGTGGTGCGTACAACAATTTAGCCCGCTCTATCCACAAGTCAACGAAACCTTTCCTTGACAAGGGTAAGGTTTTGAAGAATACGAAACTTGGCTACGGCGTCGCACATGAGTAAGTATTACGTTCACTGGACATACATGTTCTCGTGATAAATATCGTTATGTTTGTACAGAATTCTGCCACTATTTTTGTTTGAAAGGCGTACCGCGTGAAAGAGTAAAGTATGACGACAGTTCAGGCGAATACAAGACTCATCTTCAGACTGAGGTTTATTGTTATGGACTGTGACACATGCAGGTTTTATTTATGTATTTGTTTTTCTAAAGTACCCCCCAAAGACCTTCAGAGAGGATATTACACAGGGGGTGCAGCTAATACAATACATGAGTATTACAACAATTAGTAAACATATTACAGTGGAATCGTAACGATATTGTAAACAGTGTGGATTAATCAATTATAAAGAAATAAAAAAAGGTGGACGAGAATAGCTTACTACGAGCATAACACAAAATGTGTAAAAGCAGCGACACATGTGCACTGAATTGAAGTTACTACACATTGAAGGATCACAGAATGGAATAGCCAGAGGAATGGGCAGAAACAGTAAATTATCGCTAAAAAGGACGAAAATAAATTTCGATGACTGCAAATGGAGAAAAAAAGAAGGAAAAATAAAAATAAATGTCAGCCCGCATGCTGAGTGTGCAGTAGCTCCTGGAACTCGCTTACCCGCCGCGTCAATTAGTGGCTAGAATGTTGCGCTACTAGCAAGGTCGATCCAAATGGTCGCGAAGCTTCGGGCGAAAAGCGGTTCAGAATGAATTGTCACCGACATCAGCAAGGGTGGTTATGGGAGCATCGATTGCAGCGCGACTATATTTGGAGGGAACAAACATAGGGAAAGAAAAAAAGCGTTTTTTAATTAAAGCGAGGCACAGTTTGATTCATTCAACGAAAATAAAATTCCTAATCAATTTTATATACGCATGGCGAAAAAAGAACAACTCTATTGTACTTGATCATTATCAATAAATACCTTTTTTCAACGCCCAACGTAAGAGCGCCCACCGATAGCGGCGGGCGTTGACGCCGCCATCACTTGCAATGCAATTGAAGTGGACAGAAAGGCGCGCGAGTAAAGTTCACGCCCCCCTCACATGTTGTGTTGCTTTGCTTGTCGGCGTTTGTCTGAATTTGGTGACGCGGGTAGTTTTATTGTTTCTTAACCTGTTCAGTCAGAAGTAGTGAGTTGCGACTGCCTGATAGTTGTTTACTTTAGTTGCTTTCGTGGGACAGCGCTGGCCGACGGGCTTGGCGTCCAACGAAAGGACGAGCACTCTACGCCCAAAGCTTTCGTCCGTCTTCAAAGAAAGTATGTTCCGTGCAGCGATGCGATTTCGACACCCGTACGGCTGAACTTTGTCCTGCATCGCTTTCCGCGCTGAAAGCTCGAAACGCCCATCAAGTCCAATGGCGGAGCTCTTGAATAAGATATGCAGCTCTAATGGCAGGCCTTCGAAAACAAATTTCGCGCCTTTGAGAGGAAAATGACGTCACTTCTGTTTTTAACGGATATGATGTCAAATTATTTTTTCTTCCGCCGGAAGTGTTCCCGCCTCACACAGATGGCGCTAAGCCCCATGAACCGCAGATGAACCGCCATGTTTTGAACGTATGGGCTTCTATGGAAGCTTCGCTACCAGGTATATTTACCTTGCTACTAGCACGAGGTCGCGGGATCAAATCCCGGCAGCGACGGCTCCATTTCGATGGGGGCGAAATGCAAAAAAAAAACAAACAAACAAAAAAACGCCCGTGTCCCGTGCATTTAGGGCACGTGAAAGATCCCCTGGTGGTCAAAATTAATCCGGAGTGCCCCGCTACGGCGTACCTCGTGATCAAATTGCGGTTTAGGCGCGCGAAAATCCCAGAATTCAATTCAAATTCAACTTGCTTAACAGAAGTCAGTAGAAGCAAGAAGGCAGAAAAAAAAAAAAACAACGGCTGAAGCAACAGGACCATAAAAAAGAAACATGCCGATCCAACGCAATGTTGGAATATACTGGATGACTTGAAGCTTGTTTGACTTAGCGAAGTAGCAGCAGCAGCTGGTGACACGAGCATAGCGTCTCGAACTGTATCTTTTGGCTGTATTCGGCACCGCGACGAACCTGATGTACGATTCTTGTCGAAGTTAGAATGGTCACACAGAATTGTTCGCAGAGAATGTTCACATATTTAAACACATTCAAAGCTTCACACCACTTGTGTCACAGTGATACATGCACTTTCGAAGGATTGATCGAGAACTGGCACAAACCCAGTGGTCAAGTTGTCTAGTAGGCAAGACAGCAGCCAGAACATCCGCAGTGTCCCAAGTTGTGTATATATATCCACAAATATAGCCAGCAAGGAAACAGCGATGGAAGTCAAAAGTCCGGTGAAAGTACAAAAAACATTTGCTTTAACAAAATGATGGCAGAGCGGGCGAAATAAATACGTTATTCTTTTTTTCTCAGAACATACATCTTTTTTTAATCCCCTGTGGCAGATAGCGTAATTGTAGCTCTTGAGCTGGATTACTCGAAGCGGCAGACATTACTCTCACAAAGAATAAAAATGCATAATAAAATAATTAACAAAAGCTCAGTACGTAACTTTTAGTTATTTATTTTAGCCGGCGAATTTTAGCCGGCGAATTCGCGAGACATATTCACTCGGAACGAATTTTAACGATCGCGCGGGTTTCGAGATATGTGCCCACAAACTTGGGTAAAAATCCATTATTGTTCCACTTAGTTTTTACACCAACCACCATTAAATGCAGTGAAGCACAAAACTAACTTCAACGCCCGTGCATTTCGTCACACGTTCACTATGGGAATGAGTATCCCAAAATTGGTATCAACCTGGAAATTCATTCCGAGTGAACACGCGTCGTGATCTGAGCGGTTGAAATTCGTTATCTGCAAAATGTGCTGTAAAGCAATTGACTAAAAAGAAAATTAGTGATCTATCTAATTAGTTGATTATATACTTCAATTTATCATGCAAGTAATCGCCGCTTCTTTGAGCAATCAAGCTCGATGACTAGGATTATGCTTAAAAAGTTATCTAGGATTAAAAGACTAGGATTATCTTTAAAAGTTCTCCATGGTCTAAAAGAACACACTATATGAGTAACCATAAAACCGAAGGGGAAAAATACAAAAATGCTTGCATGTGTAAAGGGTACTTCATCTTTATATAAAGATTGCGCTTCTAATAGCTTCGAAAATGTGAAATCACGCTGTCTCTCGTGCATGCATGAACAATTGCAATGAAAATACTGGTTTCTATGTATCTCTCAATTTGAGTACGTTGGACGGTCTTGAAAATCAAAACTAACTGATATAAACATAAGTAATCGCAACAGGTCATGGGTGTTATATTGTTCTGGGAGCTCGGTATGCCCTGCTTGTCTCGTCCCACACATAAGCACTAAAGTGCCTAAGTGGGCAGGAAATACAAATAAACACTCAATAATTAATTATTCAATCAATCAATCATCTATTTACTTTTTCCAGAAACAACCCTACAATCTGAGTACTGAGGCACGCCTACAGTAAAAACAAACAATGATAAATAGCCAGGTACCTGAAAAATGCTTCGAATAACATTGATTTCCACAGTGCGCGGAATCAGCTATACTTTTTTTTTCTTGCATATTTGACTTATGAGAGCTGATAACCAAGCTGAAAAAGTGAATCTGCTAGGTTACTCGAATTGCTTAGAGCAAATGAGCGGTGGTTTATCACGATGGCATAATGGATGCCGTGCAAAGAGAAAAAGATTCATCGGTGGCAGGAAATCAGGTAATGTGAGGATGCCTCGAAATTTCCAGGCATTGGACGAACTCAGGTGCCGCAAGACAGGAGTAACTTCATATCGCTGTGATAGGACTTTTTTACGCAGTGCACCTGAATAGGCTGATGATGACGAATGCTATAATAATTATAATTAAGACACAACTTAAGAGACGAAGAGAATGTTCACCTAAAAAAAAAACGAGTTGGTAACCATTTATGGTGAGTCCTTCATTCACCAAGCCAAGTTCTCACTGAAATAAATTCAGCTTAATTTCATTGCTCTGCAAGGCTCTTGCGTATGTGTCAGAAAGACGCGAGGGTAAGATACGTCAGCTTTAAAGCATAAATACTCGAGCGCGGTATTTTCTAACTCTCCCCCCTCCCTACTTCCCATGCTGTCTTTTTTTTACAGAGCTTTCGAAGATTTTCTAACCGACATTGGAACAACTGCTGGTGCAAATAACTTCTGGACTCTAGTGACACCCGAGAATGCCAATTTTGCTCTATTGGATTTGAACGAACGACAACTAAACGACGGAGAATTGCAACGCCAGCTTGTAAACCTGAAAGTGAGCACATTGGGAACTAATGCAGAGACATTTTATCCATTAATTGCTAAGTTACGGAGCTTTTGTAAACCTGAAAGTGGAACTAATACATGGGGAACTAATACAGCGAAATTTTATCCATTTATTGCTAAGTTACGGAGCTTTTGTAAACCTGAAAGTGGAACTAATACATGGGGAACTAATACAGCGAAATTTTATCCATATATTGCTAAGTTACGGAGCTTTTGTAAACCTGAAAGTGAGTACATGGGGAACTCAGACATTTTATCCATTTGTTGCTAAGTTACGGAGCTTTTACAAACCTGAAAGACCTGAAAGTGAGTACATGGGGAACTAATACCGAGACATTTTATCCATTTATTGCTAAGTTACGGAGCTTTTGCAAACCTGAAAGACCTGAAAGTGAGTACATGGGGAACTAATACCGAGACATTTTATCCATTTATTGCTAAGTTACGGAGCTTTTGTAAACCTGAAAGTTAGTACATGGGGAACTAATACAGAGACATTTTATCCATTAATTGCTAAGTTACGGAGCTTTTGTAAACCTGAAAGTGGAAATAATACATGGGGAACTAATACAGAAAAATTTTATCCATTTATTGCTAAGTTACGGAGCTTTTGTAAACCTGAAAGTGGAACTAATACATGGGGAACTAATACAGCGAAATTTATCCATTTATTGCTAAGTTACGGAGCTTTTGTAAACCTGAAAGTGAGTACATGGGAAACTAATACCGAGACATTTTATTCATTTATTGCTAATTTACGGAGCTTTTGTAAACCTGAAAGTGTGCATATTGGGAACTAATACAGCGAAATTTTATCCATTTATGGCTAAGTTACGGAGCTTTTGTAAACCTGAAACTGAGCACATTGGAAACTAATACAGAGACATTTTATCCACTTATTGCTAAATTACGGATCTTATGTAAACGTGAAAGTGTGCACATGGGGAACTAATACAGAGACATTTGATCCATTTGTTGCCAAGTTACGGAGCTTTTGTAAACCTGAAAGACCTGAAAGTGAGTACATGGGGAACTAATACAGAGACATTTTATCTATTTATTGCTAAATAACGGAGCTTTCGTAAACCTGAAAATGTGTACATGGGAACTATACAGACATTTTATCCATTTGTTGCTAAGTTACGGAGCTTTTGTAAACCTGAAAGACCCGAAAGTCAGTACATTGGGAACTAATACAGCGACATTTTATCCATTTATTGCTAAATTACAGAGCTTTTGTGATCCTGAAAGTGTGTAGATGGGGAACTAATGCAGAGACATTTTGTCCATTTATTGCTACGTTACGGAGCTTTTGTAAACCTGAAAGTGAGCACATTGGGAACTAATACAGAGATATTTTATCCATTTATTGATAAATTACGGAGCTTTTGTAGACCTGAAAGTGAGCACATTGGGAACTAATACAGAGACATTTTACCCATTTATTGCTAAATTACGGAGCTTTTGTAAACCTGAAAGTGACCACATGAGGAACTAATACAGAGACATTTTATCCATTTGTTGCTAAATTACAGAGCTTTTGTGACCCTGAAAGTGTGTAGATGGGGAACTAATGCAGAGACATTTTGTCCATTTATTGCTAAGTTACGGAGCTTTTGTAAACCTGAAAGTGAGCACATTGGGAACTAATACAGAGATATTTTATCCATTTATTGCTAAATTACGGAGCTTTTGTAAACCTGAAAGTGAGTACATGGGGAACTAATACAGAGACATTTTTCCATTTATTGCTAAATTACGGAGCCTTTGTAAACCTGAAAGTGAGCACATTGAGAACTAATACAGAGACATTTTATCCATTTATTGCTAAATTACGGAGCTTTTGTAGACTTGAAAGTGAGCACATTGGGAACTGGGACAGAGCCATTTTATTCATTTATTGGTAAATTACGGAGCTTTTGCGTGCGAAAAAGTGATACATTGTGCCCAGCCCTGGGCACAATGTATCTTGCGTTAAATTGATCTTGCGTTAGAATTGTCGATGAGATCAAATTCTTGTCATTACAGATGTGTTGGTATTTATTATTAACGAATGAGGTCTGTGAATGGTAAAGAAGACGTACGTACGAAAACCTTGCTTAATTAAGCGCCAGATCCGGCACAGAGAGCGCTGAATAGCAGACGAAGATTAGAGCGAGATATGCAGGGCTTAATTGCCTAACAAATATTTTTTGTACATTGACTATCATTGGCTATATTGCCACTTTGTGGGGGCAGCGAAGAACAACGCATCGCAAGAACACTAAGTCTTTCCTTCGGAAAGCAGGTCGTCTGATTATATAAAACGTAACAATGTCCTCTGAGGTTTCGTGACAGATACTGTACACTAACACAGACTAATTTGGTGAATCTGCTCAGCTAGCGATCTCACGTGAGTGGGATGCTTAGGGTATGAGCGTTTAACCTCCGAATCGTACCAAATCGGTTCAGGTCATTTTGATTGTTTTTCTTGGTTTAAGCACGAAAGAACACTGACGAACACAGCACAAGCGCTTATGGGCAAGCGCTTAAGGCGAACGCTTCTCCTGTCTTCTTCTGTCGTCGCCAGTGTACTTTCACGTTTAAACCAAGAATATGTCACCGTAGCAACTCGCCCAACTGTCTATCCCTTTGCATCAATTTTTATTGGCATAGGAATTACACGAACGCCTCAGGCACGCTTGGGAAGCCGGTGCCGTGTTGTCACGGGTTCGGCTGCGCATGCGTATCCTGCGCGAGGAATGTTGGAGGTCACGTGCTTTCCAGAGAGTGCGAGGGTGAGTTTGCGAGTACAACGACGAGATTACAAGGATCATGGCCTTGAGCGCGCCGCCGGTCCGTGCACTCAGTGTTTCAAGTCTCGGTCTGCTGAGTTCAGAACGCGCGGCGCAGTACCAACGCCGTTCCAGGGCGGGCAAACTACTTGTGAGATTGGGTATAGTAAGGAAACGTGTGCTGCAATTAGTACAGCCAGCAAAATTATTAGCTTAACGTGGAGCATAATTCAAGTACCTCGGTATCGCGGTGAGAGGATCTGAGCGGCTCCGAGAGGTCTCGACCGGTTCCGATTGCATGGTTTGAACCATCCGGACACGTATCGAGCGCTCCTGGTTTCAACCGGCCGAATACGGAGTGACGCTGTCAGATCACTCTAGAGCGCTCAATATAACGACCAGCTGAAGATACTACATAGAAACGTTTACACCATTTGAAGTTTATTTTGAGTCCAAACAGCGAGTCTTATCTGGTGGGCCTATCCTTCACACTTAAAAAAGTTTGCACCCTTTGGGGCTTATGTTGTCCCTCAACGATAATCGTCATCTGTATTGTTCGCATTTCCTTTCTTTAACGCTGTGAGCCCGGTACTTACAAGTCACCAGTAACGAGCGCTGAGTTTTCAAGAAAGGAAACGCAAGGAAGGCAGATGATGATTATAGTTGTGGGACAAAATAATAACCAAAGGGTGCAAACATTTTTAAGAGTGTCGCGTTAACGCTGGGCATGCCCGTCACTTTCGGTAAGGAACGGCATATGGGTGTATCAGCGTGACCCAGCGTTTTCGACAGGAAAGTGGCCCGCGCAAAGTGTTCAAGAAAGAAAGCGCTCGGAAGACAGACGATGAATATCGCTTGGTGACAAGATAGGCTCCACAGTATGTGAAGTTTAGAGCGTAGCTTTTTGATGAACGACACAGCGGCCGAAAAGCAGTCTTTTGAAGTTAGGCGAATGGCAACGCGCATTCTTGCGTTGCCTTTAGCTATAGGCTAGTCAAACACAAGACCAAGTAAAAGAAGTACTGACATGTTCTGATGTGCTCTATTCTTGTGAATTTTCAGAGGCTGAAGGAGTTTGTGGTGCAGGCGAAGAAAGTTCCAATGGGCATCTTGGCTCTAGCACTGTACGGCAAGTCTAGCGAAGTTTGTGCCTACATAACAAAACACATGAAGTAAGTTGTATACTCCAATAACAGTTTGACATGTGAGGTGCAGTGCCGTGTATGCTATATGCTGTAATGAGGTCACAACACCGGTTTTCGGCCTAGAGCATGGCATACCCGAGGGTGGAGCGATTAAAATTTCCCAAACAAATAATAGTATTCGAGTTAACTTGCCTTGCTCCAATGCTATACATTGCATGCTTAGAAGCAGTATTCAAGCTCTTAGACTGGGAAGGCTTAGGAAGGAGGATCAGCGGCGAATATCACAGCAACCTTCGGATTGCGGATGACATTGTCCAATTCAGCAACAATGGGGACGAATTACAACAAATGATTGAGGACCTTAACCGAGAAATTGTAAGCATGGGGTTGAAGATTATAATGCAGAAGACAAAGCTAATGTTCAATAGCCTGGCAAGGGAACCAGAGTTCAGGATCGCCAGTCAGCCTCTAGAGTCTGTAAAGGAATACGTTTATCTAGGCCAGTTACTTACAGAGAAAGAAATTACCGAAAAATAAAATTGCCTTGGAGTGCATACGGCAGGCATTACCAAATCTTGACTAGGAGCTTACCATTGTCGTTGAAAAGAAAAGTGCACAATCATTGCGTTCTACCGGTGCTAGCATATGGGGCAGAAACTTGGAGGTTACAGGGATACGGACACAAGAGTTGGAGGGTGGTTTTTTCCGTCGCAACAAAAGTTGAATGGTTGAAAATGACGAATACAGCAAGCTGCTTTGTAAAAAAAGAACGAGAAACATACTTTTTTTGCGATTTTCTGTTTCACCTTGCCTCCAAGCGGCCGCCGGCAGAAGCTGAAATTTGACGCCATAACACCCACACGCGCGCACGGCCAAGGTCGGCCACAGCCGTCGCAGTGTTTCCGGGGGTGTCGGTCCCTTGCAGAGTTTGTTTAACCAATTTCCACGATCTTCACACGTGGTCCTCCCGAAACATGATCCCCGTCGGCGCTCCACGCAGCTGGTGCGTCTTACATGCGCCTTCCCGCGGTCGTCGCTCGGTATTGACGCGTTCGTAGCGGCGCAAGGAAATGCCCGGACATAGCTGTTATAACAGCATCGTTGGTCCTGACACGCCGTCGCACACGTTTCCCATATACGAGAAGGTGCGTAAATTTTGGATACCTGCCTGTCAGCCATCACGCCCAGCCTGGAGACCTCTAAAAAATGACTTCATTTGCGCGGAACACTTCGTGGACGATAATTATGTGACCAGCGCGGCTGTGCTGAAAAGCCTCGGCATGCCGCTCAAAAGTCAACGCCTAAAGCCTGACGCTGTGCCATCGGTCTTCTCACGAAAACGCAAGGCAGAAATGATCAGCGGCGCGTTTGAAAAGAGGAGGCGAAAAGATGTCGGTACTGTTTTCGTTCACTTGCAGTCTTCTTGAGCAGTGTGAGGGCGAGGCTGGGGCGAGATGCCCGAGGCTAGGCACGAAGGCAGTAATGTCTTTAAAAATGTTGGCAAAGCATAGTAAAACAATACAAGGCTAGCGGGCGCCATTCACGAGATCAGTCCTACATGGCAACGGGGCTGACACACACACAGCTCTGCTTCTCTACAGGCTAAAAGCAGGAAGAACTGGGGAGAACGCCAGACAGGTGCTGCCATCTGTCGGGCGGCTGGCGAAGTGGACGTGAGAGTCTCGGAGGTACTGATACCTCACAGCAGTTACTCACGCCGACGGCGTAAACTACTATTCAGTCATCCACGCAGTGCTGAAGTACCCCTCAGCTGCCTCACCTGCGAGCGCTGTTGAAAAAGCAAGATTACGGATGGAACGAAAAATGTTAGGCCTAACGTTAGGAGACAGGAATAGAGCGGTGTGGAACAGAGAACAAGCGGGGATAGCCGATATTAAGCGGAAAAAATGGAGCCGGGCCGGCCATGTAATGCGTAGCATGGATGACAGGTGGACCATTAGAGTTACAGAATGGATACCAAGAGAAGGGAAGCGCAATCGAGGACGGCTGAAAACTAGGGTGGGTGATGAAGTTAGGAAATTTGAAGGCGCAAGTTGGGAATCAGCTAGCGCAAGACAGGGGTAATTGGAGATCGCAGGGAGAAGCCTTCGTCCTTCAGTGGACATAGAATATAGGCTGATGATAATGAGTATATCGAATCGAAGGTCGAACAATTTCTAATTTCTAGAAAATTAACTGTTAAGAGTAAGCTCTCCTACATACAGGTACTTACATCAGATCTCTCGGTGCTTTCGTGTACGTTTACATCAACAGGTCTCTAGATCTGCCGCATAATCCACCAGAACGCACGTCACGACGCCTCCACAATAGGCTTACTTCCATACGTATGCACGGGCAAACGCGAGCATTTAACTCTACTGCATTACCTCGGGCTAATGCGGATAGAAACGATCTTCACAATTCGTGGTGGCGTAGTGGCGTTGGCGTCGTGCTGCGCAGCCCAAGGGCGAGGCATCGTATACCAAACACTGAGCCCACATTCCAATCGGGGTGAAATGCGAAAACACGCATGTACCGTGATTTGGTGCATGTTAATGAACCGCAGGTGGTGAAAGTTATTCCGGAGTCTCCCACCACGGCGTAGCTCAGAATTATATCGCCGTTTTGGCACGTAAAATCTACAAAATAAAATTTTAATTCTTCAATCTTTCGGACTACATAGCATCCGTACCTAACCGCCTACACATTTCGCAATAAGCTGAACGGGCTGTACGCCGAACAAAGTATGGCGAAGTTTTGGTGCAATATAACTCCGTTTGTAATCTTTGTACGTAAAACATTCATGACCTTTGTAGTTGATAACTTTTTTCCTGGTCAGCGTAATATGTTACCGCCTTTAAGAAATGCTCTTCAATGGGCCTGTATGGTCACGTGAATAAATAAAAAAAAACTAATATAAATTTGGCACTTACAGAAAGTTGTTACAAATTTTTCAAGGGTTGTGCAAACGTTCTATCGCATGTTTAATTCAACTGCATGCCACGACTTCACTTAAAGCACGCGAATTACGTTGATTTGTTAAACTTAATTTTTAGCTAAGTACTGCTTGATTGAGGCGGTCAACTGAACTGGAGATGATACGGAGACAAAGAAAAAGACATGCACTACACTAGCAGTTGTAAATGTGCAGAAACAGAGGCAACAACAGTACTAAGGTAAAATACCATATGAACGTACAACGTAGGACACTCATTGCGGCTAGGGGGCCCTTCAAAATGCTATATACATTATTTTGTCGGGCACCCCCATATAAGAACATATAACAACGTGACAACACGTCATTATTAATTGGTCTGCGGCCACTAAAGCGGCATCTAAATAAGGCCCCCACCACACTTCCCCTGGGCTGCATCTCGCCTCGGCGGGAGCCCTCCATGTCAGGCGTGGATGGTGAAGCGACTTGAAGGCGAAAGCCCAAGTGCCGATGCATTAAAGGCGGACGCATGGCGTACACATCCCCCTTAATTCGCTTACTTCTGCTTCACTTAGTCATCCCTCTTGAGTCGCTTGGTCTACTTCGCTTAGCCATCCCTCTTAATTCGCTGAGTCGTCCTCTTAATTCGCTTACTCATCCTTTTATTTCTATTAGTCTAATTCGCTTTTTAATCTTCCTAAATCACTGAGTCTTCATTATATTGCCGTTAACTCGCCAGAGTCCTCCTCTTAATTCGCTTAATCATCCCTCTTAGTTTGCTTATCCATCCACTTTATTCGATTTATCACCCATCTTGCTTGCTTTTGGGGTATGAGTTTATGGGGGCATGAGACAATGATGATGATAGTTTTCCTACCTTTCGTGTCGTCAATGCGTTTTCGCTAAAGGAATTTGAAGGTCGACGGAACGATGAGACATATAAGGCTTTCACCTTAATAACGCAGCAAATTTTTTTTAAATCCCACAGCGAGGATTCAACCCATGACCCGACAATTGCAGGCCCGATACTTTTCTACGGCGACATGAAACCAGACGGTAGGGTCTCCTATTACAAAGGATATCGGGTCGAATTCACAAAGCTTTCAACGCGACAGCGTTATGGGCCCCGTGTCGCAGAAAATACGACGTCGGTGTCGGCGTGGGCTCACCGGCGTCTTAGGCGGAAATAATCATCCCGAACCACATCACCCCGAACCACCCCGACCGGGCAGGCCCTTCCCATGGCGCAAGGCTTTACGGAACGAAATTGAATTTCTCAAAGTAAAATACGTCGGAAAAACCGTAAAGTATGACTCAACCACAACCTACAGACGTGATAGCATCGGATTGTAATTTGAATATATGAGAAAGAAGTGTGATAAGCAGCCAGGGATCTTTGAGTGCTATCTCGTTTCACTCTTAAAGGCGAAGCTTAAGCGTCCTCCAATCGTGATTTTCTTCGTAAGTGCGGTTCTCGATTGGCCAGCCGTTTTTTTTAATATGTCCCAGCATCAGGATTGTCTAGCATCTGTTTTTTATGACTCGTTTTTGCGTAAGAACTTTTATTGTGAATATATACCCTGTATCGGCTGTTGTTACCCGTCAATATAGTGTTACGGCTATGGTGAAGGGCTCCTTCACCGTAGTCAGTTTCAAAATGCTAATGCCCCCGCGATCCGCGATACTATCTCGTGAATTGACACGTGTTGACAAACCTTTTTTGTTGATTTTATATGCTGGCTTTTTTTATCTGGCTGTTGGTTTTCTTGCGAGAAATTGTTATTCATTGTATTTATATTTAGTCGCTTGTGTTTGAATTCTGTCTCTCGGTTATCTCACATTTCACTGCGCCTTATCACTGCCGGCTTGCTGAACAATTCACTGCCATCTCTGTTTTATATATGATGGGATGTTTTTTTTAGTGGAAATGGGTTTAACGACAATCTCACGGGGCAAACGGCGCAGTACATTCACATCAGCTTAATAAACTTCTTATTCGAAGCAAATGTTAGTCACACGACAAGTAGCAAATACAAAGTTCTACTAAATAATTTCGTAAATACTTACTGTAAATCACATACTAGGAAATTGAAGCGCAATATAAAAGAGTTTTGAGCAATAAGTCTTGAAACTCTATTGGGAATTCGTTGATAATTCAGTTGAGACTTTTCAGGTGCAGCAACTTGTCAATTCAAATCTGCATGTAACAGTTACGCCAAACATCAGTGCATTTCGCCGGCGAATTCGAAGACGTGTTATTTCGCAAATCCGCTACTAAAGAACATGTAGTAAATGCATCCGTATACAAAAGTATTCACCTTCTCAATTCCTTAATCAGGAAGTGTGCACAAAATTAATTACTACCACATGCATAGGCGAAAATTTGTTTTGAGGTACGGTCACTTGAGGTGTCCTGGATGAGAAAGTAAATATTCAAAGTAATCCATTCCTTGTGTCAAAAAAGCAGCATCTGCTAGAGGGTGTCTGCTAGAAGGTACCGTTGTGCTTCAATTCCTTTATTAAGAAGTGCTCATTAAAATATTATTGACCATCATATGTACTAGCAAAACGTTTTTGATGAGCAACTGGTACAGTGCGACTTCTCATGCAGGGAGAGTAAATTGTTAAAGCAATCTGGCGCTTGTGTCAAAAAAGCACATCCGACACAGGATTATCGAGTCTGTTTTCCCAACCAACCACAAGATCTCCTTGTTTATTGCATAAAACATTGTCAGTGTCAGCTGTCCCAATTGTATTTATCTTGTCCGATCACCTCTGCTGTCTGTGGTAAAGAAAGTTGTCGCAGTTTCACCTGGAAGGCGAAGCATCAATTGCGATAGCAAATTTGTAGAGAGCTATACGGAGTAATGATAGTAGCTTTATCAGCTGTATAAACTTGGACATGCAGCAGCACCGGCAACACGCAGAACTGTTGTCGACGCCGTCGGCGTTTTGCCCACGTTCGCACAAAATGCGTGCGGCGTTGGTGACTGTTGCCGGAGCCTCTGCCGCAGCTAAACGTCCCCTCCCTTCCCTCCCCCCACGGCCTTTTGTGCGTCAGAAGAAGGCGCGTTTGCTCTACATATATGGTGATTGTAAAGGAGGAAAGAGACGCCTACTTCTGCAGCCCTTAACTGAGCACGGCACAGAACGCGCGTTTGTTCTCCGCCGTGCGTTCACTCCCCGTGAAAGCGCGCGTCCCTCGCGCCCTTTCACTCGCACATACAGCGTTCGGCGGCGCGCGGCGACGATTTCATCTCCATTGACGTCATACGGAATCTCACGGCGACGGCGACGGCGACGCCGACGGCAGAAATCTGCTTTGGAGTGTCCATATAATTGCTATCGCAATAAAAGAACAGAAAGGACCCGCCGATAAATTAACATAAATAATAACATCAGAACATGCAGAAAGCGCTCGCGAAGCTATTTTGAAGCGGTCCTTCGCTTTTTGTCTGGCAATGTCTTTTTTTCGGACTGCTACACATCCCCTGCTGGATTTTAATTACGTGTTGCTTCAGTTGGTATTTCATGCTACAAAAAACCTGATTTTTTGTCGTTGCTTTCTTTGAATTTCTAATTCATCAAGTATCCATAAAGTTCATCGCCTGCCAAAGTGCAGACGGACCTACCACACTGGTTCGCCATGGCTGCCCTACCCTGACTTAACATTAGCTCAGAAATTGAAATGACAAATTATTGTGCCTTGAGATGACCTTTCCATAGATAACACAAATGGCACGCAAAGATTTTTTTTTTTTTTTTGCGCGAGCTGCTTCTAGAGAGGCAGAGAGTGCGCTGGGAATAAAAGTATGCTTGGAAGTGGCAGGTTCTCTAGTTATCTCGGGTGTAGCAGTGGATTTTTTTGGATGCTGAAAGAGCGACAAGGTGATGCAGCTGTATACTTTCTTAACTGCTGTCATGCTATTATGGCCACACACATTTATCGTATCATTCCTCCCTGTTTTCGCTATTTTCGATGTGAACAGTTTTTAATTGCCGTTGCTGTATGTCTCAGATAGCGACGTTCCCCCCTCTCTTTCCGCTTTTATTGTGATAGCAATTATATGGACACTTCAAGCAGATTCCTGCCGTCGCCGTCGCCGTGAGGTTCTGCATAAAGTCCAAGGGCGATAAAATCGTCGCCGCGCGCTGTATGTGCGAGTGAAAGCGCGCGTGGGACGCGCACTATCACGGAGAGCAAACCCACAGCGGCAAACAAACGCGACTTCCAACGGTTTGACAGTGGTGATCTGCGGTCATCGAGTGCGATCTATTCATGTGTGCTTGTGCGCGCTGACACCACGCTTGTTAGTTCAGTTAGTAAGTGAATGTGTCCAAGTTTATGCAGCCGATAAAACTACTATCCCTACTCCGAACAGCTCTCTACTAATTTGCTATCGGAATTGATGCTTCGGCTTTCGGGCGAAACTGCAACATTTTTTATTGATTACTAAGCTATGAAGTTACGAGCAACGTATCGGTGTATATCCTAACAACACTGTTTCTCCTAACATCACAACTGTTTACAACACGTCTTCACATGAACAGTGTTATAACACATGAACACTGTTTATAACAGTGTTCGCTGAAACACCATTGATATCAGTAACTTCGTGGCCGCTGGTAACATTGTGCATCCTAAGCATTTTTGAAAATAATGCTTCGGGTGAATTTGCTTGTTTGTTGCAGGGGCATAAAGTAAGAACTGTGCGCACTTGCGTTCAAGGGGAGACCAATTTTCAGCATTGCTTATGAAATCCCTTGCCCTATTGTATGACTTGCTAGGTCTTGTTAATTGGTACATTGTACCAGAGCTGCTTAACTGTGAATAATGAACTTTAATAGTACAAAGACTACTAAGGCCATAGAGCGCCAAACCACGGTTGATTCGGCGGCCCAAGGTAGTGATAATACATAGTTATTCCGCTTTATAATGCGTCATAATTAAGGCTGGCAGGATGTGCCGCCCTTAAAATAAAGTAGAAAACAACATATTTTAATAAAATCGTTCTGCGAGATGATATGTGTATGTATAACGATTAAAATTACTACACTTGTGATGACAAATCAGCGCTCACTGGCCCTACACTGCGGTTGTACATGCTTAGCGCAGTAATTGGCCAAAGTCTGATGAGTGGCTTGTCTTTTATTTTTCTTACAGGGATATTATCATACCGGACGTATTTGTCTCATTTGCACACGAGACAATATTTGATGACACGGATGACAACTGCAGAATCTTAGTTCCACAGTTCCTGCAGGACCCGTACTCATTGTCCAAGCAGCTGCCTTTCGGTCACTCAATAGTAAGTAAATATTAGGTAAACTATCTGCGTGATGCAACCAAGTGCGGTTTCAATGCCCTGGCATTTTATTGCGATGACAATTATATTGACATTTCAAGCGGATTTCTGCCGTCGCCGTGAGGTTCCGTTTAAAGTCCAAGGGCGATATAATTGTCGCCGCGCGCCGTATGCTGTACTTGCGAGTGAAAGTGCGTGAGGGACGCGCTATTTCACGGAGAGTGAACGCACGGCGGAGAGCAAACGTGACTTCTTCCGTCGTGCGAAAGGCCATGGGGGGATGGGAGGGAGACGTGCTGTGGCACCAACTGCGTATGTTGCGACCGGCCGCAAGGGGAACTGGCGACTCTATATGGCACGCGAAAGGAGGAAAGCAGGAAGGCAGCGCGGGAGGGAGGGGGCGTGGCTTTTACTCTACCAGCAACTGCGTACTTGTACTTAGCGCGGCTGCAGGCGGTCGCGCGTTCCGTATCTTGAAAGCGATCTGCACATGGCTCCTACCTTTGTATGAGCTGTGCTTTCGCCGCTCAGTTTCCGTTGAAGCAATACACTGCACGAACCTTCGCTCGCTGCAGCCGCGCTTGCTCACACCAGCGTGTTGACAGCGGTTGTCTGCGGTCATCGAGTGTAATCTATTCATTTTTGCTTGCGCGCGCTGACACTATGCTTGTTAATTAAGTTAGAAGCGAATGTGTACGTCCTAGTTCATACTGCCGCGAAAACTACTATCCTTACTACTAATTTGGTATCGCAATTGATGCTTCGCCTTTGGGGTGAAACTGCGACTTGTATAGGGTACTTGACGCAATTTGCAGTGGCTATCTACCTATCTAGGTTTGTTCGTTTGTATCTATGGTGGCACTTAACCGTTTTACCTCATACCTGAGACAGGATATTCAGTGGTCGAATGGATAGCGCATCGGCCTGCTGTGCTCAGGTAACAGGGTTCGAAACCAACCATCGGACCAACTTGGGTCACGGAGTAGATGGCCGTGTGCACATATGCGCCGCTCTTCAACGAATCTCTTTCACGAGGACATGGGCCACTATGAGGTGCGGGACTGGGTAGGGACCACTATTCGAGGAATCTCTTTGACGCTGACATAGAGCACAGGGTATGGGCCACTCGGTTTCTGCTGATGTTCAATGAACATCTGTGACGCCAACTTGGATCACTGGGTATGTTCCAGTAGGTGTGTGCCGCCCTTCACTGAAATTTGGAATGTACCGCTATACAATGACGGAAGGGATCCCTAAAAAAAGTTGCAGTTTCGCCCGAAAGGTGAAGCATCGATTGCGATAGTAAATTAGTAGAGAGCTATTCGGAGTAGAGATAGTAGTTTTATCGGCTGCATAAACTTGGACACATTGGCTTACTAACTGAATTAACAATCGTGGTGTCAGCGCGCACAAGCAAACATGAATAGATCACACCGCAGACGACGACTGTCAGAACGCTGGCAGCAAGCGCAGGTTCGTGCGGTCTATCGCTGCAACGGAAACTGAGCTGCGAATGCTCAGCGCATACAAAGGTCAGAGCCGTGTGGAGATAAGAGACGGTGCGGGCGACCAGCAGCGCCGGGCAATGTGCAGAGGAGAAGTTGTTGGCAGAGGAGAAGCTTCCCCCCCCCTCCCGCGCTGCCTTCCCGCTTTCATGCTTTCGCGTGGGAGATTGAGTGGCCAGTTCCCTTGCGCCCGGTTGCAAGATAAGCATTTGGTGAAACAGCACAGCGTCGCCCCGCCTCCCTTTCTCCCACAATCCCACGGCCTTTCGCGCGACGGTCGCGTTTGCTTTCCGCCGTGCGTTCGCTCTCCGTGATAGCGCGCAACCCCCGCGCGCTTTTGCTCGCGCATACGGCGCGCAGCGACGATTTTGTCGCCCTTGGAATCTATACGGAACCTCACGGGGATGGCGACGCCGACGCCGACGGCAGAAATCCGGTTGAAGTGTCCATATAATTGCTATCGCAATAATATTTGATGCTGAACGGAATCTAACCCACGTCACAAGGGTTCTTCCAGGACCGCAGCCCGATGCATTAGTAGGCGGCGCCACAATGCATATGGTATGTGCCGCTTCTTAAAGAACGCCTTTGAGGCAAGGCTTTAGCGAGCTGCCCCGCGAGTGCACTGGGTATGTATCACTCTTTAATGAGCCTCTCGCCGACTTGAGTCATTGAGTATGTGCCACTGAGTGTGCGGCAAGCAAGGGGACGATTCTGAGTGTTCACAGGCACCGGCGCGACACGCTTCTCCTCTCGAAGGCCATGCGTGCACTTTTAGGCAGTGCCGCCAGAAAGAAGTGCGAGAGAGGAGCCGGGTTGCCGCATGACGCGATTAACCGCATTCGCACGCATCGGGGCACCATGCATTTCGAAGGCCAAGCGCACGCTTCACGGTGACGGCGCTAGATGGCGTCGATTGTTCGCAGGGAAGGGGGGAAAGGGAAGTCCCGCTGCAGCACACGCCACATACAAACTCGTTTCGATGGCGTGCAATACGTTGTCTCGCTATATTGATAAAATGCTAACTCATTACCGCCCACAGTCATATCGTGAGATGGGTTCTGCCGGAATTTTTTGTTTCTGGGTGCGATGTTACCGTTTAGGTTTAGGAGATAGCTCCGGTTTGATTTTAACTTCCTATAATTATGTACCGAGCACTTAAATCTACGTAAACGAGCAATATTTTTTTTTTACTCCTGCATTTCGCCCCCGTCGAAAAACGACCCCCGTGGCCGCAGCCGAGCAAAGCTGTAGCCACTGGGCTGCGTGTTGCGATGTTTCAGTTGCTGTGGCGTTCGGATTCCTAGCACGAGGTCTCGGGTTCGATTATCGGCGGTGGCTGCCATATTATGAGGGAAGTTGAATTCAAGAACGCTTGCGTACCATGCTTTGGGTGCACAGTAACAACGACATGCAGTCAACATCAATCCGGAGCCCTCTACTACGTCGTCCCTCAATACTTACCGTGCTGTTTAAGAACGTTAATATTTCGATTTGTTTTGTTCGGTCTATTCATTGACCACTGATTGAGAAGGCAGCCAACATGCATCGACAAAACTCCATTGTCACACTTAATCTCCTCGCGATTGCAACGTTTTCTGCAGTCATGCTAGAGCTCGCCTTGTTGAAGCATGACGTAATTAACATAACGCGTCGGGGTAAGAATTGCTGTTGTCAGGACGGAATCTCATTCAATCTCGATGATCAGGCGATCGACCCCAGTGCGCAAATGTCAGTGCCTTTACAACACAAATTTCTGTCGTGGAGTAAGCTCGAGAGGCTGGCCTTGACGGCATCGACATTACCGTGACATCATAACACAGACCCAAGTTGCTGGTTAGAAAAAATAACAAGCAAGGCGTCTGTCTGCATTCGTTCTAGATGTCTCCGCTTGTGACAACCACAGTAATCGCAGAAACGATGCGAACCAATTTTCCAAGACGTCATTTACGCCAACCACCTGCGCATTGAAATCAAAAATTGTTTCGGAAAACCAAATGTTAAAGCTATTTTTTGTTTACTGTAACACTTGCTTGTCTATAGTCAAGAGTGTCAAGGGTATACATCGACCTCATTATAATAAAGAACTGCCGCTGAGTTCAATTTGTCGGCAATTGCCGCTGTGCGCATATGAAGACAAATAATATGGTGGCGCGAATAAAAAAATAGAAGATCGCTATAAGCTCAGCAAGTAATTATTCATGGTCTGCTGCGCTCTTCTTGCTTACGCTCGCATGCAATGCTTCCGTCCTCATATCTGAAATCTCTGTCCTGTGTCACATACAGTAAGTGTACACGCGAGAAACTAACTTGCAATTTGTCTCCTTCCAGGGTCAGGCTGTGGACCTTCTGAAATGCGTGTCGAACGCGCAAATTCAAACGAAGCTGGCCCTTTTTGTGACACTGAATGGAAGGTACTACAAGGCCGTGAAAGAGAAGAACGTATTCGACAAGTGCACCATGACCGGTATCAGCGAAGACGTCTTCTACCACAAAACCACCGCTCGGGTAGGCACACAGTCATTGCTTTGCCGCTTTAACGCTATATACAGGAAGACCCTGTTTTACGAGTCCTCCTTCATCGATATTTTAATCAAGTTAACCTTTCCTTGCGTCTTTTCCCGAGGTTCGACGTTGTTCGACTTCTCTCCAAGTAAGATTTGTCGATCTTGGAGATAGTAACAGCAAACTAGGGAGATCCGGTAAACTTGCAGAACAACTAGGTCAATCACGAAGATGGTTCTATGAAAATAGGCCGATATTAGAGACACTGAATAGTGAACTGGATCGATTTCCGAGTTGATGTAACTAAAAGAAGCCGATCGCAGACACAGGGTGTAATACTAAGCTGGGCTGATCCCGGCGGCGATGTAACCGAAACTGGGCCAATATCAGCGATAGATGTCATAGTTTACTCGACCGATCCAGGAGATAATGCAATTGGAATTGACCAAGTACCAGAGTCTTCTGATGATTTAATGAGCCGATCCCGCGGCTATGCTGAAAACAAAACTGCGACCATATCAGAGGCAGATGTAATAGTTTAATGGACTTCTCCCGTAGCTGGCGCAAAAATTCAAGGGACACTTTTTCCCTAAGTGGTTGAATGCGAAGGCATTGCGACCACCAGAGGTCGATGGTTCGACTCCCACCAAAGTTTGCGGCTTCGAGTACCTAAATTAACTCTTTCCTAATAAACTGTGGCATAACTACCTTCGCCTTAATTAACACCAAAGGTCGTTGGTTCGACTAAAACCAAAGGTTATTGGTTCGAGTGCCTTAATTTACTAGATCTTAATTAGGTGTGCCTTAACTTCGCCCTAATTAACACCAATGGTCGGGGGTTCGACACCCACCAATCGTGGGTTGGAGTACCTTAGTGAACTCTATCTTGATTAAACCTGGCTTAATGAATTCTGCCTCAATTAACTTTGCCTTAATTGATGTCTGACACTGCCTCGATTAGCTCAATTCGACATATTGGACGTTTTGGACCATTTCGTGGTCACGCCGACGCCGACTAGGTCGGGTTTTCCGCCTCATGAGCCGTGTAATGCTTTCGCAATAATACTGGGATGAGCACGGAGACACTACAGTAGTAAACTAGGCCGTTCTCCGAGCTGGCTGATCTCAGAGACGGTTCAATTAATTACTGGTTCAATCCCGGTGGTCATGTAAACCGAACTTGGCTACAAGTTTTGGTTAATAGTTTACTGTGCTCATTCCGGAAGTGGTGTAACCGATGATGGAATAGATTATTTGGCCAATTCCGGCAATGGTATAATCGAAACTGGGCTGATATAGCAGATAGTTTAATATTTGATTGGTTTAATTCGAGAGATGCTGTAATCAAAATTTATCTGATCACAGAGGCAGTGTAATAGTAAACTGGGCAGATCTAGGTGATGGCGCAACGAAAACTGCGCCAAAATCAGTGATTCATGTAATCGCTTACTGGGCCAAAACCGGAGATGGTGTAATCAAAACTGGCCTGATCCCGGAGACGCTGCAATTGCAAACTGCGCCGATCTCTAAGATGCCGATCCCAGAGATGGTGTAGTAGTTTACTGGGCAGGTCCCGGCGATGACGCAACCAAATCTGCTCCAAAATCAGGGGCACGTGTATTAGTTTACTGGGCCAATCCCGGAGATGGTGTCCTGAAAACTGGAGCTAATCCAGAAACTGTAGTCGAAAGTGATGACTTAGTGGGCCGATCGTGACACAAGTGAGCATATGTCATCGCAAAGGTTTTCATGTGGTTTGTAACGCGAGTCAGTCCTGGAGATCGAGCTATCAAAAAATCCTAATAAATCTGTCCCATCACAGCGGTTAAGGTGTAGCATGTTCATTCATAGTTTTTGCCTGCTTTTGGGTTTTTTTTTATCGTCGCTGTCTAGTCCGTTAGACGTGACGCAGTTATCCCACACAACTGTGGCGCCGAGAGGGAACGCACAGATTATATTTACAGGACAAGGAGCTTCACGCCCAATTATAGGTCTCAGCGGATGGGTGGTGGGTGGTGTCACTGATCACGTTTTCGTTGGAGGCCTTATGCACTGGAACGTCTCATACTTTTCTTCTTTTTTCTCTCCACCCAAAGATTTGCTCTGAAAGCTTCATAACCGGAGCGAAGCCATTATTGCTCCTCGAATACGAGACTTACAAACTTGAAAATCCAAAATCAAAAGAATTGTACATGGTGGACAGCCCAGACTTACTTCAGCGAAAGGTAAGTATATAGCGATTACTGTAATTTTAGCTTCGTTTTGCATGATTCGGCTACGCACTAGAAAGTAGTTCTGCCCCCTGTTAGGCACAGTAAAGTGTCGTCGCAACAGTTTACATGTCCCCAAATTCGCCCAAGAAACGGGGCTTCAGATGCGGCCACAAGCCGTGAACAATATTTCTGTCACACGCCATACGCCTCACCATTTCGACAAAACATTTTGGCCTTCTCTCGTGTAAGAAAATTGTGTTCTCTTTAAGATCGAGAATAAGGGCAACCAAAGCGCTCGATTTTCGTTTTCAACAGCTGCACGAACCCTACGGATAATGAAGTCAATTAAATATAGGAAATATAACTGTGGTTTTTAATTGACGAAGAGAAATGACTGCAAATGGGAAATGTAAAGTGGATGAAGAGTCAACGAGGCCACTGGTGGCAGCTGAGCCTACCACGTGTTCCGCAATTCTCTTGGAATAATAGGTGGGGTCAAATTCACGCCCCGGTGACGACTCGCTATACGAGTAGCACAAACCACACTCGAAGAGTTTGCTTTCACGGACTGCTCCCGCCGGAAGTAATCGCAGAGCCGGAAGCATGTCATGGGCGCCATGTATTGAACAATAACAATTGATTCGAACGCAGCTGTCCTTACATCCAGTGTGTCTTGATTATTATTTGTGTGCACGCGAGTGCGTGTGTTGCTAATGTAACAGGTAATCACATTGAAGTAGAGAATGATTTGTGTCTAGAACGATCAATAGAACTAGTTCGTTGGACATAAGAAACTATTCAGCTATAAAAAAAAATATCTAGCCGAAGTTCCGATTTAGGCAGCGCCTGTTTTGGTCTCACGTCTTCATTTCGTCCATGCCTGGAGAACTGCTTTATCATTTCTAACGATTTATTTCCAAACGTCATAAGGTCTTTTCTCGTAGCAGCAGCAGAACATCATAGGATTAGTAACTCCACTTCTTTTGTTAAAGGAACCCTGAAACGGTTTTGACGATTTTGTATAAACGTACCGATTCGTTAGGGTAGCTCCTTTTGATCATTAATTGACGCACCTAAGTGTTCCGCGTAAAGCGTGTAATTTATTATACAATGCAAACATGCGAGCGAAGTGGCTGCAGTGCTGGTTGTCGGTATCCAATCGGCACCAGCATCTACGTGTTTGCGGCCGTCACTTCACACCGAAGGATTACTATATAACACAATAGTGCTTTGCAGGTCCGGTACTCGGGTAAATACAAGCGCCAGCTGACTGGGCCTGGGTATATTGCGGGATGAGCGGTGGCACAAACGCGAAAGGCCTGGGCGGCGCAGCCACCTGGTGGCACAGGGATCAACCAAACACACAACTAATATAGCAGTAATCAAGTGTAGTCTGCTTTGCTGATGCATGGTACAAATTTTTGGCAGGCCCGTAATCGTGAACACGTTGTTTTTATAGATGTTTAAAATGTATTACACTTGTTTAGAGCAATATTAGGTATTTGTTTGGCTGGTTAAGCTCTGCGCCAACAGGTGGCTGGACCATGGAGAACGATCAGGCCGGTCACGTACGTATGCGCTGAAGCTCGTTCCTCACAGCAATTGTAGTATGTAGGAGCTTTAGTCTACGCCTCACCCATCCGCCAAAATGCCCAGCTCACCTGCGATTACCGGAACATCGGAGACGCTCGGCACTGCGACAGAACGCTCGCAACGCACGATGGTTCGATTGCTCACGCTTGGGATCGACTGCCAGGCGGCTGGCGGAGTGGTTGGAGAGGCTTCGCGCGCCGGCTCCAGAAAACCGGAAGTAAACGACACGTCACATCAAGACGTAGAACCAGTGAAAGCGCAGCTTAGCCGGATCTCTCGGTGAACGAGTTGGAGAAAAATCATGGCTATGAAGGATGGTAACGTAATATTTACTAGCTCTCTTAATATGAGATGCTTCACACAAATTGTGGTGCGAATGTTTTACTGTAGCTGTACCCTACGCGTCTCCAAAATTTGTCCTAACCGTTTCAGGGACCTTTTAAGGCAACAGTCGTGTGAGGTGTTATCTGACCAAATCCAACAAAACATAACCTAAAGAGTTTTTGAGTGACCTCGTAGGAAGCATTGCTATTAACGGCCCACCGCAATACAAGACACGCAGGCATGACTAGCAGCGCTAGTGGAGCCCTCTTGCTAGACTGCGTTTAAGTTAGCGCTAATAACTCTTACCGAAATGTGTGTACTATTTACCTGTTGGCATAAGGATTTATGCGGAAGAAGAAAACATTCAAGCAGTACTGACATGCAATTTTCAACTTCTGTAGCAATATAAACCATTGCACAAATATAAGGGTGTTTTTATGTGGCTACAAATCGCCCCCTTACCCCCCTCTTAATCGGTGTTCCGCTTGAAGATACACCATTTTCAAACGTAGAATTCACAACATTATACCCTTATCAACTTGACATTTTGATGGGTGTAAACACAATATACACTCTTGAGGGGGGGGGGATGAAAATTTAATTTAACAAGGTCAAACAAAAACCATTTTCGGCTGTGAAGAACCCCATTGGTCTTCTATTTCCTAAAAAAATAAATCAAGCCTACAATGCGAATCATCAGCGTCTTCAGCCTATATTTATGTCCACTGCAGGACTAAGGCCTCTCCCTGTGATCTCCAATTACCCCTGTCATGCGCTAGCTAATTCCAACTCGCGCCTGCAAATTTCCTAACTTCATCAAACACTAAGTGTCCTGGTGCAAATCCGATCGGCACCAGCATCTACGTGTTTGCGGCCGTCACTTCACGCCGAAGGATTACTATATACTACAATAGTGCTTTGTACGTCCAGAACACTAAGTGTTCAATCGTATTAACCCATGCTGATCTTGAGTCAGACGATCTCGGCGTAGCTCGGGGCAAATCTCGAAGAAGGAACTTCTTCCGGAAATGCAGACATTCGACGTACTCATCGACTAGCTTGCCGGGGAATCCCCTTCTTCCACAGAAGGTCAGTCTCCACGTTACATCTCTTCACCGGAGTGTTCTGTTCCCTTCTGATTCCCGCATGATATCCTTTACAGGCGTTCTCGAACCTTCCTATTGGAGTCGTGCTCTCGTAGCATGGCTAAAGCCTGGGAATCTTCTAGTCTTTTCTCGCACCTTCGAACGCCGCCGTCTAAGCGTCGTCGAGGGGATGGTGACTCATCCTGTTGGCGCACGCTCGCGCTTTAGTAATCTCTCTCTCTCTCTCTCGACTTAACGGGTGAGAAGGTGTCTCGGCGACCGCGCTTTCTCTCTCTATGGTTACCGTCGCTTTGTCGATGTTCTTCTAGACGTCTAGACGCCGTTGGTCGCGTCGCCTGTTTGAGGCGTATGCACTCTCCCCCCCTGTTGAAGTTGCCGCGGGGCCGGCGTGTTCCTTCGCTGGCTTGCGTGACACGCGGCGCGCGCTTTGATTACGCGCTCTTTTGTGACAGTACACAGACATGCTTGGGGTGGTTGTCAGCTCAATTGGGCAGAAGAGGCAGCTATTGCCCTGGCCATTGTCCACGCATCGACTCTTCCCGCCCATGACACCCCCATCACCATAGTGACAGACTCGCAGGTTACCTGCCGGGAATTCGCGAAGGGCTGCAGACACACATCGAATCGTCTCCTCGGTTCCCCCCTCCCCTTCCGAGTTTAACAAGGTGTTTGTCATCGAGCTCCTGGAAACGCCCCTCCCCACGACGATGAACGTGTTATTGCGGTAGCCCGAGGTCCGACTGGTCGGACACGGTCGGAAGAGCTGTGCAACCCAGACACCGCGACGCTCCAGTACGACCGCAAGGGCCTGAGGGCAGGTGCCGCCACCTGGCGGTAACGGCAGATTAATTTCTTTCCTTGTTTCCCTAGGCTACATCTCTTTCATTCCACCCTATACCATTCCTACTGTTCCTACTGTGGGGCCGAACCCACGGTGTACCACTCAACATGGGAATGCCCTAATACTTCGGACGTATCTCCTACTCTCAACTCTCAACTCCGCTCAACCTGGCAGGAACGGCAATGGCTGATCCAGCGGGCTCGCTATGCCGCGATTCGCAATGGAGCTCTGGGCCTAGGGCCCCACTCAATGAGTAAAATCTTCCTACTGGTTTAAAGCGAAGCTTTCTTTGCCCCTTCTCCCGACTTTCCGGGGGCTGCTATGGTTTTGCTCGCACTCGCCGCTGGGTTTCTAGCAACGCCCTCAGATGGCGCTCACCTCCCGCATCCCTAAGGAGCCTACATGCAAGCATGTAGGCTCCCTACGCAACCCTAACGCATCCCGGCCGGCGCCGCTGCGGCGTCGTTTCACTGTTTGTGCGTATGGCACGTGCGGTGCGTGCGTTTCTATGCGACAAAAATAGAGGTGCTGGGCTGTGGGCGCTGCGTGCTGGGCGGCGATAGTGTAAACATTACAATCGTGCATAGCCTGACGAGAACGTTTGGAGCTGGCGTCTCTGCCGGCAGCCGTGGTGGTAAAGCACGCTGCGCTGCCGCGTCCGTATGTCAAACGTCCGAACACTCCTCCCCAGCAGCCGAACGCGCTAGAGCATTCCCCTTGCTGACTAGCCGTTGTTGAGGAAATGTTCTTCTGCACACTTCTGCCACGATGCGATGTACGATGTGAGGCAATGATAATGCTGAACCCCCTCAGAGTTTATGAACAATGACGCACAACAACGCCTCAAGCAAACACGTCTCCCTGTGTGCTCTGTGGACGAACGCCTCAAGCAAACACGTCTCCCTGAGTGTTCTGTGGACGACGCAGACGAACGGCCGTGGTGCACACAAGATAACGTTTAACATCAACTCACCGCTCTCGTATTGCACTAAACTCTGAACAAAATACCCACTCGCCGCCATGATCACCACTAATTATAGTCAATCAAAGCAAACAGCATACAAAGCTTCGCTTTCATTGATTCCCACAGTGCGTGGTATCCACATATTTTTTATAGCGAAGCTATATACCTCTACCAACCAACGGTTCTTTCGTGTGCCCAGCAACAAACTCCCGCCAAAATTTTAGGGCAAAAACAACATATCTACATTGAAATCAGACACACAGCAACAACTCAGTAGTGCTTTTCAAAAGAAAAAGTACAAAACAAGCATCAAAATCGCATGACGGATGATAATTGGTCCCTGTTGTCAGCAATTGAACGCACAAAACAGCATATCTTCGTTGCCATATCTTCGCCAAGCAGAAACCGGTCTAGCCGCACAACCAAGCGCTTGTTTTCCAAGCAAAAACAAAAAACAAAAACAAAACAAAACAAAAAAACACAGCGCAAGCACCGCACGTCTGGCAAAGTGGCCATTTGGCAATCACCCAGTTCGTGAGCTATATATAATATAAAAGAAACCGGTCTAGCAATGCCATCAGTTCATCCCAGGCTGCCATGGGGAGACCATGCAAAGTGAGGACTGCAGAAGAAGAGCGGGAATATGAAGCTCGAAGAAACGAACAACCCAGTCTCGCTGAAGCGCGTCGTAAGCAGGATTCGACATACGCCGCTAGACATGCTAAGCGTATGCGACAAGCCCGCCAGGAGGACAATGAGCGTCGCGAAGCAGAGAACGCTGCGGAGCGACTAAAGTAGCCCGCCGACAAGGTCGCCACGTTCAAAGGAGCGACGGCGAAATTCAAGCGCAAGTTCCTCGACGTGGAATTTGGCTTCTCCTGTGCCGTGTGTGATCGCCTGTGGTTCAGTGACGACTAGTCGCGCATCTCCGCCGTGTATAGAACGCCGCCAAGAAAAGCAGTGCCCTCGACGTTCTCGGCCGTGCATTCCCCGGACAAGACGTGTCTGCTTTCGAGGTGTGCGGACCTTGGCCAAGAACGTTTCAAGCATCAAAACAGCGTGAACCACAGTGACTACAAAGCAGTAGTGAATGTCGTTGTGCAATAAAATAAATTTCGCACACTGCATTTTACCGCATACTCTTTTCTTTAATAATTCCTTTGGTAAATCTCAACAGCTTCGCTAAAATCCACTTTCACAGCGTGGATTTGGACCTACATTTTTTAAATAAAAGTTTATTCTCTCTCTCTCCTCTCTCTCTCTGTGAAACCGAACACCGCCTAATAGAAAGGTGATAAGGCCATGACGCGCTTAGTGATGAAGCTCGTCTTGAAGCTGGCATTGATGAAAATATATGCTGTCAAAGTTGAA
The DNA here is from genome assembly GCF_013339745.2 of Dermacentor silvarum. Taxonomy (NCBI): domain Eukaryota; kingdom Metazoa; phylum Arthropoda; class Arachnida; order Ixodida; family Ixodidae; genus Dermacentor; species Dermacentor silvarum. The sequence goes on from NC_051158.1 coordinate 4,584,328, forward strand.
TCCGTGACAAAGTTGGTGTTTTCTCTCTCTCTCTTTTTCGCAGCTCTGCAAAGTAAAAAAGGACTACACGGACATAGACTATACGCTGGCAGTGACCAGAATCATGGGGATTGGAGAACCGATTCCCTGCCTTCCGAATATTTTCGACGGGCACTATCTAGACCTTATTTTCCTTCGGAACCTTTCGGGGTATATTGACGGCCATTTCAAGTCGCCTAGCGATGAGAAGGAATGCTCTAAATTTTATTAGCAATATGCATTTGCACAATAAAGTAGGCTTTGGCTAAAGGTACGTCCGACGTCTCATTCCAACTTCCTTGCAGGCACGCTAGACGGATCCGGCAGTGTTTTTATGCAAGTACGTTCAACGTTTCTCGTTGATTTTTTTTTTCGTTTCACGTTAGGATACGCCAGGCGTAAGCACGCTGAACGGCTAAATACTTCTCTCCATTGTGGTGCAGTGCATGCCTGTTTCAGCGCAGCCCGCTAGATTGGCGTGCTCATCATTGCTATCAGATCTGCCGCATCTGCTTTTATTGCATTGATACGGGCTGTTAAAGCATCGAAAAACTCGTTGAATTCGGTGGTCCCTCGACGCGATACTATGACAACGGGTGCTCATCGCAAATGGAGCAATGCTGCCATTACACTTCACTACCGATCCACTTTCAGTGATTATTGGGAAACCATTCGTGTTGCAGAATTTTCACACTTACGAACATGTCGAAGTGCGAACTGCAATCCACAAATTAACGGAATCGTTAACTAACGAAGGCAGAGAAGCGAAAGTCTACTCCGTGCAGTTAGCGCCGCTCACCGCTCTTCAAGTCACCCTCAGTTTTCGTTGGCGAACAGGCGCGTGTGACCCATGTGCCGTTTGCTTTGTCGCTAGAAGTTATCTTGATACTTCTTCGGGAGGTGGTGTTAATCACATGGCTAGGTAAACCACCAATGATAGCTAAATAAATGACAGTCACTTAATTATCTTTACGTGATTTTATTGCGAAAGCATGATGACTTGTCTATTTCTAAGTTGACTCAAATCACCTAAATCACCTAAGTTGACTCAATCACCTCAAATTAAAACTCCACCTTAATCAACCTTAATCAACCTTAATCCACCTTAATCCGCCTGAATCCACTTCAATCCACCTTATTCACTTTAATCCTCTTTGAACTAATTTTGGGAGTGGGCCAGGTCTGAGGCAGTGGATGTTCACCATGGGATTTGGCACTGCGAGACGCAGCAGGTCCAGCACCGGGAACGTGACGTCGTCCCTAGGTCACGTCGGTTTTGCTACCGTCGGGTGATAACAACGAACGGTGGATTTTTCGCTTCATGGGGCATATAATGCTTTCGCATTAATATTGGTAGCGCGAGCTACGGCGTCATAGGAGACGCCGTGGTTCTGCATGCGCATAAATTCATTTATAGCAGTGTCAGTCGACTTTACGTACTTCTACTTCGTCTTCTTCGTCTGCTGAAAGTTGAGAATGCTGTAAGGCTATATAGATGGGATTTTGGGGGTCGGAAACATGATGGAGAATATATATACTTGCAGTGGCAGACTTTGATGGCAATCAGTGCCAATGCGCCTGAGGGGCTCACTTTTCTAACGAAACATGCGGTGGCCGTTTGTGTGCAATACGTTAACGATTACAGGGTAATAAAGTAGACTGTACGTAAAACACGCAATAATTTGTTTTTAGAAACGCTGAAATCGAAAAACAATGCGGCACAAAGCTGAATGGTTTGCACAAATCGCGGTTTCGCCCGAAAGGCGAAGCATCAATTGTGATAACAAATTAGCAGAGAGCTATACGGAGTCAGGATGGTAGGTTTATCGGCTGCATAAACTTGGACACATTTGCTTACTAACTGAATTAACAAGCACGGTGTCCGCGCGCACAAGCAAACATGAATAGATCCCACTCGATGACCGCAGACAACCGCTGTCAAAACACTGGCGTGAGCAAGCGCGGTTGCAGCAGCGAGCGAAGGTTCGTGCGGTCTATCGCTTCAACGGAAACTGAGCGGCGAAATCACAGCGCATGCAGAGGTAAGAGCCGTGTGGAGATCGCTTTCAAGATACGGTGCGCGCAACAGCCCGCAGCCGCGCAATGTACAAGTATGCATTTGCTGGCAGAGTAGAAGCCGCGCACCCTCCCTCCCGCGCTGCCTTCCCGCTTTCCCTCTTTCGCGTCGGAGACTGAGTCGCCAGTTTTCCTCGCGCCCGGTCGCAAAGATACGCATTTAGTGCCGCAGCTAAATGTCGCCTCCCTCCCTCCCATCCCCCCACGGCCTTCCGCACGACGGAAGACGGTCGCGTTTGCTCTGCGCCGTGCGTTTTCTCTCCGTGAAAGCGCGCGTCCCTCGACGCGTTGACTCGATGACCGCGAAAACTCGCTGTCAAAACGCAGGAGCGAGTGGTTATGGTGTTGGGCTGCTGAGCACGAGGTCGCGGAATCGAATCCCGGCCGCGGCAGCCGCATTTCGATGGTGGCAAAACGCAGAAAACACCGGTGTACTTAGATTTAGGTGCATGTTAAAGAAAACCAGGAGGTCCAAATTAATCCGGAGTCCCCCACAACGGCGTGCCTCATAATCAGGTGGTGGTTTTGCCACGTAAAACCCCATAATTTCAACGCGAACTACGCCGCGGAAACACGGCGCACGGCGGACTGTCCCCTTCGCAGATGGCTTTTAAGATATAGCGGCCCGGGCGGGGGCGCGCGCGTCACCCTCGCAAGCTTTTACTCGCACGTACAGCATACGGCACGCGGCGATGGTTTTATCGCCCTTGGACTTTATAAGAAACCGCACGGCGACGGCGACGGCGACAGCAGATGTGCAACCCTGGAGTGCCCATGTGCCAATAGTACCATAATCACAACTGAATGACGATAGCAAGATTACGACGGAACGACGAAGACAGTATGACGACGAGGGCATCACGACCTCAAGCACATACATGCCTTGTGGGCCAAGCTAGCGGACGACATAATTCGGTCACTGGGTCGGCGTAAGAGGCTAGATAGATAGAGTCAAAGTGCACGAAGTAGGCGAAGAATACTAATTGCATTAAAATATCATTGACAAGAATTGAAGAAATTATCCGTGGCCACATCTTCTCCACGAGATGATGATGATGCCTAAACCTATGGCACAACCCACTGTGGGGGATAGGCCACGAACCGGGTGGTATTATGATCGAAATTTAAAATAAATTAGTTTAGAAATAAATAAGTAATTAAATTAAAGGAAAATAAATAAATAATTGAAGATGGGAAACGAACTGATAATAAAGGAATTAAGTAGTCTATACTAAGTTAGTCAGCCTTGCCTAGATAAGAGTAGTAATAGGAATTTAATAATCAATTAAATACAGTAAAGGATAGACGTAAATTTTGAATAATAATATTAATACTAATGTAATTGTGATTTTATGACATTACTTTTTCAATTTGCGAAATCTATAATTTATTGAAGGAAAAATAAATCAATCTTGGAAAGATGGGAAACTATTATTAAGGCAATCTTTTTGTGTCACAAAGAATTGCTCGGCATACATTCCCGTGGCTATATCCTAACACCGTGGCTCCAAGTGAGAGTATAACTGAACTGCTTAAAGGCAGTCCTAGATTGCGAAGTGGGATTTCCAAACAGCGTTGTCGATGATTAGAAAAGCGCCAACACGATAATAAAAAGTGATCGACGGAAAGGCTGTCCAACAAAGAAGGGATCAATCACACGCTCTACGCCGATGACATAACAATCTGGTGCACCGGAGGAAGCGAAGGAGATGTTGAATTAGGCTTACAGGAGGCTGTGGATCAAACAGAGATGTACCTGGAAAGTACGGGGCTTAGATGCTCCCCGAGCAAGTCTGAGCTCCTCCTCTACAGGCCAGTCAGGAGAGGTCCCAAACCTAGAGGCTGGAAACAGTTGTCTGAAATAGACATAAAACTCTACACTAAAAGCGACTGTACCATCCCCAGAGTTGACACCATTCGGGTCCTGGGCATGTTCATCGAATCCAATGGCAGTAGCAATACGACGCTCAACAAGCTCACAGCCAAAACCGAGAACATGATCAGGCTCATCAACAGAGTCTCGAATAGGCGTGGAGGCCTTCAAGAAGAAAACCTCCTCAGATTATCCCACGCCTTCTTCATGAGTCACATAGTTTATGTGGCAGCCATGCACAATTGGTATAACTCCGAAAAGAAATGACTTAACACGCTCATCAGAAAGAGTATCAAAAGATCACTAGGCATTCCGTTACGGGCGAGCACGGACCTCCTTATGCAACTAGGAGTGCATAACACTTTAGAGGAGATAATTGAGGCCCAGGAGTCGGCCCAACTGGCCCGTCTATCCTGCACCCCGGCTGGAAAGAAGCTCCTGGCGGTTCTTGGGATCAACCCTATACTCATGGAAGAACGGAAATATAAAATCTCAGAAGATCAAAGGAATAATATACGAGTCGCACCGTTTCCCCGTAATGTTCATTCTCAACACAACGTAGGCAGACGCAGGGCAAGAGCCATCGCTCTCCTCAAGAGTATCAAAGACGATACCCACTCGGCATGTTTTGTCGATGCAGCCCAATATGGTCAGTCGTCTAACTTCGCCACTGCCATCGTTGATCACAACGGACAGATAGTGAATGCAGCTTCCCTGAAGTGCTCAACTCCATTCAGAGCGGAGCAGGTCGCAATTGCTATGGCACTCCTAGACAGCAGCAAAACACAAATCTTCACTGATTCGAGATCGGCAGTCAGGGCTTCCGCTTCAGGGTCCATTGCTGAGGAGGCTCACAAGATTCTCAAGAACAAGATCATCTCAACGCACACCATCACGTGGTTTCCGGCGCACCTCGGCCCCCAGCTTGACTCCTTGCCCAATCTCAATGACATCGCCCACTCCCAAGCGCGCACACTAACCCACCGCGCGGGAGCAGGGGCAAGCTCAGAGGCCGGGGTTCTCGAGTTTCGGGACACTCTCGTTACTTTCAACGAAATCACTAAGCACTATCACCTGGGTAGGAGAACTTATCCTACACCTCATAGAAAACTGGCTAGACCTCTGTCGTCCACTTTACGCATGCTTCAGACTAAGTTCTATCCCAACCTGGCCCTTTTTTATTCGATCACTCCAGAGGCTTTTAGCTCTACTTGCCCCGACTGTGCGGCTGTTAGCAATCTAGAACACGTGCTCTGGCGATGCCCCTCATTACAGGGGCCCAATCGCATCACGGAAGAAGAATGGAGCTCTGCCATCCAGAGCTCAGACCTGTCACGACAAACTTGGGCTGTCCAGAGAGCCCACGATGCGGCGGTTAGGCTCGGCCTACGCGTCCCCACGTGGGAGCGGCCCGCAGCTCTGCCCTAGGGCAGGGCTTCTCAGGACCTATTTAATAAGTTCTTTGTCTGTCTGTCTGTATGTATCGATGGATTCTGGTTCATTGCAGAGGTAGCATAATGGGGATGCCGCCAGACCACATCTGTGCAAGTAAAAATTTAGTTGTGGAATACGGCAACGCAGCCTTGTAAATGTTACTTCGAATTGCAGGTTAGGACACCACTGTCGGTTCCAAGAATAATTTAGATGTACAAAATCTGTAGATTTTGCTAACGCGAGGCTTTGTCTTCGGTCAAAGAAAACTGCCTATATCTGGCGGCAGTGATATGCGCAGTTGCCGGCAGCACAGATATTACCGGACCTTTAAAGAAGGTCGTGCTAAAGAATCAGCTATTTCATTAAGTTGGATGTCTCGATGGCCTGGTACCCATACTAAATGAGCCAACCTTAAGTGTGGTGGAGGTAATGTGTAAAACGTGTTCAAATCTGTCGTATTTGTAGACGCGTTAAGCGCGCTGCATACAGAAAGGGAATCTGTGACGATAAACTTTTATGACATTTAGCGGTAACTTTCGCAATGCAAGAACTATTGCCAGAAGTTCGGCCTGAAAACTGATGTGTAATCTGGCAGGCGAAGTGAAAAAGACCAATTGAGGGATGGTGAGTAAATTCCCACGCCTGCCTTCTCTTCACACGAGGAAGCATCAGTCGCTATTACATTTATTGGGAAATGGGCCAAACAGTCTTGCAAAAGGGCATTCAAATATGTTGGTGGCAGCAGTTTTGCGTTATTGGAGAAAATGTCCGCAAACTCTATTTTAAGGGACAATGGGGACCTATCAAACGGAATGATTTCCCTTATGGGAACATTTAAAGGTGCTAATTGTGCCTGCACAAATACAACCTGTGGGGTATGTAACCATGGCCACGTGTTCTCAAAAAATAAATTTGGTTCACTATTAAATATACATTCTGTACGTCTAAGAGGCGATTTATAAGTCCTTAAGTAGGTTTGAACCGTAAGCATGCGGAATCTCGTGTGAAGAGAAGGTAATCGTGCTTCCTGGTATAACACGTTATTAGCAACGAATTTCTGCAGACCTAACCATAATCGAAGAGCTTCTCTTTCTAAAAGAAGAAATGGTCTTAATTTATATTTTGCACTTCCGGAAAACAAAACACAGCCAATTTCTAGAATCGGTCGTACATACATACGGTAGGTCATAATGTGTCACTTCGCATACCAGAACGCCCGTTACTGATTCTACCATTTTTCGTTGCAATATTTTCTATGTGAGAACGCCAGTTAAGTTTTTCATCATATGTGATACCCCGGTACTTAAGCGACTCTACCTGTGGGATGGTTCTCTGATCATATACTAATGATAAATGTATCGGCCCGGAAAGCGGAAAGACAAGGAGTGCACTTTTGTTTACGTTTAGTGACAGGTGAAGGGTGTGAAGCCACTTCTCTAGAATACATAGGTACGTTTGCAAGGACATGTAAAGGGAATTTGTGTCTCTTGCTGTCGCGAAAAGTGCGATGTCGTCTGCATAGACATAGAGATGAACTTCCCGGCGCAGTGGAATTGAACTCATCAAAAGGTTAAATAGTACAGGAGACAGAACAGCCCCCTGGGGCACCCCTCTTGTCTGATCGAACTTTGTTGAACAAAAGCCACTTTGAAAACAATAAAATTTTCCGTTTCTTAGAAATGCAAAAATCCATGTCGTTATATATTTCGGAAAATTGTAGGACTGTAATCTGTCCAGTAGTAGTGGGTACTCGACAATATCATAAGCTTTCGCCACGTCAAGAGTCACTAAAGCACTCAATTCTTTTCTACTCCGAGCAAGTTGGATACGGCTTTCCAAGTCTACATGAGTACACCAAATGGAGGGACCAGGTCGGAAACCTGTTTGACTTGGGCTCAGTAACGAATTTTTAGATATATGACCCATCATGCGATCTTATAGAACTCTTTCAATAAGTTTTACCATATTTGACGTAAGAGAAATAGGCCGAATATTGTTAAGATTGTAGCCAGCTCCTTGTTTTTTAAGTAGCGGAATTATTTTGGCTGTCCTCCATTCTTGAGGAACCCAAGCATTTTTAGAGGATAGTTTACTGTGTGCAGAAGTTCCTTCAGGAGACATTGCAAACAAAATTTCTAGCATGGCATTGGAAATGCCATCAGGACCTGGGGCTGAGGCAGGCAAAGATCTAACGATATTGGAAAGCTCTGGCACTGTGACTTCAACAAAGTCATCCGCGATGGGAGGTCTTAATGGCCCATTTGGCAAACATGATGTTAAGCGTTGTGCTAGGCCCTTTCCTATGAATTCTAATGAAGCATATATCTCGCGTGGTGAAAGAATTACCGACGCAATATTCGCTGGTGTTGGTATGAACTTTCTATACCGAAGGAATCTGAACAGAGATTTTTTGTTGTTAGGCTTAGAGAGGAATGCATGATGTTTTTCATCATATTCGTCTTTGGCATGTGATACTGTTCTCTTGAATGTGGCAGCTGCAAACTTATAATCACTCCAGTTATTTGGAGACTGATTGTGAAGTAGTTTTTCCAAGCGGCTTTTCGTCGTCTATAATCCCGCGTGCACTCCGAATTCCACCAAGGAGAGTGAGTACTTTTATCTTTGGTAACATTAAACTGAGACCTTTTATAGAAACTTCTTAATACAGCGTAAAGGCTCATGGCTTTGATGTCATCCGGCACCGTTATCTGGGAGTTGAGGGTCGCTTTTAAGATACTCTGAAATTTCTGGTAATTGACAAAAATGCGCGCCGGAGTCTCTGTAGAAGTAAGAGGGCACACAATATCAAACCGAATGGGTAGATGGTCACTGTTTGAGGCAGAGTCGACTGTAGACCAGGAAGTGACGGACATCCCCGAACTGGCCAATGTCAGATCCAATGCTGATTTATAAAGGCCTTGAATAAACGTAACTGCTTTCGTATTTAAGCAACAAAAATTTTTGATTATTAGCCCAATCCAACAATCTTGCAACGGTATCAAGATACCTAATGTCTTGAATACCTGCGGGAAAATATACATTAACTAAAGAAAACGGGGAACAACCAGGAATAGTTACATCTAATGCTAACATCTCGCACTCCGTAGACATAAACTGATATGATATGTTTGCTTTGTGGGAAATTTTAGTTTTTATCAAGAAAGCAAGTCCTCCGTCTCTCGAGGGAAGGTCCAATCTAAATAAACGATAGTTTCTTATGTGGAAATCTTGGCCATTTGAGAGCCAAGTCTCCTGTAAAAGAATAATGTCGGGAGAAAATTGTGAACAAAAATATATTAAATCTGTAGCTGCAGAAATAATGGAACGGCAGTTCCACTGTAATACCTTTAAGACACCTATGATGAATTAATGCCTACTTTAGAAATCGCTTGCTCTAAAATACTGTCTGTTAAAAAATCTCTCTTCGAAAGACTGTCTTTACCGTGTTTAGTGGATTTTGATTGAGAGATAGAACTTGAAGAATTAGAGTTAGCATCTGTCTCGGAAAGAGTATCTTTAACAACTTTTTTGGTTTTGGAGTGCGGCACAGAGGTGGATGAATTATCATTAGGTGATCTTGTGCGTTTAAGCGTCGGAAGACCCATTTCTACATCCTGGTTGTTTTCCGACGCTGATCCAGAGAAGCATCCGCTGTCGGTCTGCGGAGTTGAAGTTGATTGCCTTGTATTTTCAATGTTTTCTGCAATGATTGGCGAGGGATCTATTAGCTGCCCAGCGTTTGATGTAAGGGGATGCGTAGTAGTCTGTAAGCTAGTGTTAGAACTCGCTACAGAACTGAAAAGCTGAATCATTTCAGATGTCATCACATGAGCTAGAGTCTCCGACAGGTTTGATGTTAGTCGTTCCATAGCTTTTGACAGTGCTTTTTCGACAGCTATCGCAATAGCATCGGAAAAGGTTGAGTCTGCAACCATTTGTTGACGGGCTGTCACTCCTGCATATCCCTTAGATCTTCCCTGGACCTCAGCGACCGCATCACGGCGTGAGCAACGTCTCCTTTCGATTACTTCTATAATTTGAAGTTCCTGTGTTCTCACATGACAATTCGAGTAGTTAGCGGGGCCAGCATTTCTCTTCTTCGGACGAGCAATCACTAAAATTGTGGTTGTCACCGCAATTACGGCAACGTGGCGCAGACCTGCTTCATCTTCTACCCTTACTAGAACAGTGACACACCCCTTTTGGTGACCAAGGTTGGACTAGCACAAATATACAACACTAGGGAAAACTTAACGCGAAGACATAAATATAGAGAAGGGTACTTCACTCCAAATGGAAGCACTGCGCTAAGCATGCAGCTACATTGATATGTACAACTATGCTTGACCTAGGGAATACTCATGCGACAGACCCAATGTGAACATAAGCAACACTGAACGTTTTGAGTGAAAACTATTTAACGAAATGCATATAAAAGCCATAGAAAGATAAGGGTGCGAAAACGAACAGAAAATCAGGAAAATATATCATCCATACAGCTAACAGAGACGACGCCACTCGGCATTTCGGTAGAATGTGCTCTGCTTCCGAAGAACAACTAGAGTTAAAAGTGGCGTCATGCCATCAGGTTTCTTTTCTTTTTCCTGCAAGGCATCGGCTTACTTAGTCAGCTTTATCAAATTGACCTCGGCGGCATCACCTTTGTCTCCAGCATATTGTTACGTGTAGCTGATGCACAAGGCTATTTACACTATATTTAAACGTAGGCCAACGATGGCCAAGATAACAACCCTATATCAAGCAGGAATACGTAGTCTTCTTCCTCATCAGTGAAACCACACTGTTGCATCTGTTCCACATCATCACCCCCGGCAGTAAAAGCACAAGCTACACATCCATGCTCAAAAGTGTGTGATAGGGCTTTAGTCTCGCCACGTGAACGATGTCACTTGCAGCTGACCACGACGGTGAGAGGTCGATGGGGACGAGTTCATACGTGACATCGGTCAGTTGTCGCACCACGCGGTATTGACCAGTGTAACGCGACAGCAGCTTTTCGGAAAGGCGCACACAGCGGATGGGTCACCAGATGAAGCGCCAGAGAACCCGGAGAAGAAAGTGCACGTCCACCAATAATGTTACGTGCAGCTGATACACAAGGCTACTTGCAAAGTATTTACGCGTAGGCAAACGGTGGCCAAGATGGCGACCCTATATCAAGTGGGAACACGTCGGCTTCCTCCTCTTCAATGCAGCCACACTGTGACGGCTGTTCCGCATCAATATCATTAAAGCTTGTATCTCTCTCTCGGAACCGCGTCCGCGGCGGGTGCCCAGACCCACTAAAAAGACGCCGGACTCAAATCTGATTGGTTTGATAATAAAGTTTACGTTCTTCTTCTCACTCTTTCTTTGTCTCATGTTTTACCTTAGCTGGCAGTTTGGGCTATCGGGGACATAGCGACATTTAAAATACGGCTGCTAGGCCAGATGGATTACTTAGGAACTACTCTTCCGCGTCGGCTTCAACGAAGGCGCACTATTGGAGTTCGTTTTGGGCACATGGAGGAAAGGAGTACGCACATCGATGCCGTCTAGCAGAGTAATACGTACCTACCAACATATGAACATCGAGGGGGGTGGGGGAGGGGGGAATCACAGGCACTTTTTTTGAAATTGTGGCAGGTGCACGGACCTTTTGCGGGATATATGTGCCGTTTCATTACCGATTTACACGTAGCACACAAGCAGCTGCGTGCAGCCAACTTGAAACAGCCAATGCTGAGATACAATCCATCCTCATTTGTAAAATCACAGTGACATTTGCAGAGCTTTTGATGTTGATGATATTGCGTTCTTCAGGAAGTAGTCTGAAAAATTTGCGAGCTACCTTTCCCCCCAATAATATCATTTAAGTTTATTTATATTATCCTGAGGGCTTTTCGTCATTACAGAGGGTAGCGGGGATGCCAGTCATGCAACGGCAATATACATGCGTAAGTATCATGAAAAACATTCCCTGACTGGCACCACAGTGAAAAGATAGGAAAATGAACACAAGTGTAACACAAGTGTACCCCAACAATTATGTTGCTATATAGTAGTCATACACTAACACAATAGCTGGATCATGGCGCATGACTCATAACAATATTAAAGACAATATTTTGACAAGTGTAACACAAATATAATATTGACAGTAACGCAAGTTCCTACACACAAGACAATAACACTCCCTTGATTTTACAAACATCCTATTTTTCGACTTTTCATTTCTTCTTATTTTTTCGCAATGTATACTGCTGTATTACACATTGCCTACGCTTACATTATTTCACTTATTTTCGTGTTTTGTTTTTCATTCACCTTTTTTATTTTAGATTAGGAACAATGCGAATATATTGTTGTCCTGGTGATACCAACCAAGTATGCCCCTTTACACCATAGAAAAAAAAACTTGTAAATCCATAGTGGGTTTGGGCTAGTTTTGACGGAAATCATCATTGTAATCAAAGCGCGTTCGATCGACAGACCCCAGCGAAGAGGTACCGTCACATCGGATTTCTGTCGGCGTTCATTTCGTCTCAGTAGCTTCACGCAGCCAAAATGGGTAAGCGTTGTCGACAGCATCCTCTTTTTACCATCGTGATGTTCTAATGACTTTTGGGGAAACAGCAGGAACTGAACTTCTAAAGCGAGAAGTATGAAAAGCTATGGACGAGAGTTGCAGTAGCCTGCAGTCTCCAGCCTTAAGCCTAATGAGCATAACCTACTATATACCACAGTTAGAAAAAAATATTTATATGTATGCACCATTGTGTGGCAGCCTTTACATCCTAACGTGCTTCGTAGCACTGAACAGCCGAACATTTTCCGCAAGTGATCGCCGCAGAATATCGGGCACGTTCTGTTGCAGACTGCCTCGTAACACGTCCTACCATTTCTTTCTTAATTATAATCAAGCGACTATCACATAATCTATGTCAAGCTTTTTCAGTGAAAATGGGTCTTGTGAAGATGGTGCCGAGTCGATCAATGAGTAGGCCTCGCGGCCAGGCCTACTCTAGGCCTACTTTATGCTTGCCGCTAGGCCTAACGCTAGGGCTGCCGTTAGGCACAGGCCCGAAGCGGCGGTGTGGGAAGAACGTCTTTTAATGACCATCATGATGTTTATTGGGCGTAGTGGCCACGTCGCGATGACGTGGCTGATCGTTAGCGTGTGAAATTGGCAATGAAGGTTCTAGGACAATTTTCTACTGCGCTCACAAATTAGCAGAGTGGTTTCTAGGCAAGTAGGTATAGTTATGTGGCAACAGACCTAGCTGGCACTAAACAAGTTCCAAATAGTGTCGGGTAGACGTCTACGCTTGCAAATAAGGGTGAGTCTATTCTGCCGGCAGCATTTCATTCCAGCTTCCTCATTCGACTCTCGCCATGCCACCGTCGCCAAGCCTTCTATGCTGACACAGCCTCATCCGCTGTGGTAGTCGTTGCATTTACGTCATTCCACCAGAGTCGTCTAACTCTCGTCGTGCCGTTGTCGTCACACGATCGTGATGCTTTCGTTGTGCTGACGTCATTGCGATGCGGTTGTGGTCGTTTCTTCGTCGTCACCCCAGAGCGTCGTCACGCGCCTCTCGCGATGCCTTCGTCGCAACATGTCATGGCTGTCAACGCGTCGCCGTCACGCGGTCGTCGTCACGTATTCGTTGTCATTCCTTCGTCGTTTCGCTATCGTAGCAGTTCCGTTGTCGGCCTTCTAAAACTTCGTAACCCGACTCTCGAACGTCATCCCATTGTTGTCATGCCATCATTTTAACTGGCTACATCATTTCATTCGCGTTCTTTAGTCTCCCTCATTCTATCGTAACCATTGTGTCGTCGTTTAATCATGATTGTGCCGCGGTTGTCGCAGACAATCGTACCGTTGTCGTCACTTCGTCGTGGTTGGGTCACCGTCGTCATTCCAGCTTTGACATCCCGTCGTCGTCACTACCGTCGTCATAACGCCACTGTTGCCACACACACTTCACTGTGTCATTGTCTTCATGCCAGCGTCTTCACGCTGTCCTAGAAATGAGACTATCGTCATCATTTTAAGACTTGCAATCTTGTCGTTGTCACACCGTCGTTGTCATACCCCCTTTGCGTTCCATCCACGTCATTCTGTCTTTGTCTTTTCATCATCGGAACTGAGTCCTCATCGTGCAGCCGACGTCACGCCGTCGTGCTCTTTGACGAATTCGGCAAGCGAGCGCCCGTGCAATGTTGGCTCATACTGGAGACATTGTATGTCGTATATAACCTAAGCAAGGACACCCTCAGCATTACAGTTACAGATATTAAATGAACGTGACATCAGCAATACAGTGTTCCGATACACTGCTCGAATGATAATCGCATTACCGTCGACGGTCAACGTGAGATGGGTTTTGCAGCAATCGTTGAATGTCTTATCTTGAGATACCGTACTCATATGCGCAGTTTGGAGGGCCTGCTGAATATTTACAGCGCTGATGCAATATTCTCTATTGTTACGCGACTTACGCCGACGAAAAAGCCAGCACGAATTACGTGCATTTTACGGTATATGCAAACGAGCAATCTACGCCTGACATCCTATCGTGACATCCTATAGTAACACAAGCGTTGCAGAATGTTCTGAGGCGAGTTTAGCCGGTAAGCTAACAGATATTATTAAACCTTCAGTTAGCCTGCTTCCAATATAAAAGATAACGCCAAAACACGAGGGGAAACAAACTCGTTTCACGTGCAGGTGATAAGTTATTGCAGCAAAACAGAAGCGTCAAAAAGTGCCTTGACGCTTGCTCATTTTCTCACTGTTTCTATTGCGTTTCAGGAAAAGGTGGTTTTGACGCCGGAGGTAAGTGAAAGGTCTCAAAAATGGTCTGTTCTCTTTCTCTGGCATGCATCTATGCCTTCTATTTAAACGACACTTTGACAGGGGGCTCAGAGTTGGGGGTAATCGCATTAATGAAGGCAGATTCAGGACAAGCTGACAATATTGCAAGCGAGAACTTGCAAGCGAAGTTACGGCCGTCAAAAAATAGTGGTGTAATCGGCATCAATAGCATTGAGCAAAAAATTTCAGAAATTACCTATTTTTAGAGAATTTTAGCTTGTGTACAAACGGCAGTAAAATTTAAGGAATACTGGAAAACCCGAAGCTGGCAGCAGTGCTGGTAGCGCCAACATGCGACGCTCTCTTCAAACACGAAGCTTTATTAACATTTACGAGTTCCTTCATTGTTCTATTGCAGAATAGAAAAATAAGAAAAAATAATGCATGATAAGCTAATGCTTCTTTCTGCCAAGACTTTCGAACCAGCAGATGGGGATATAGCGTGGTATATTAAACCACAGTTCGGTCTGTTCTAGTTGAAGTTCACTCATACACCACAAGGTGGCGCCACCATTCCGCATGTTCCTTCGGTGTTTCGGTATTGCTTAAGCTGCTATACATTACAGATAACCTGGAACTATGTTTTGAAAGTACCAGAAACCGTGTGGGATGACCATTTATAAGAAGGAAAACCGAAGGTGCAAATAGCGATTTTACTTTAGCGGGATTTGAGTGCGCATACTTCCGGTCAATACGGTCCTTCAGGATTCCATGGAAAATATTTTGTAGGGAATTATTATCGTAAATAATTAATCACATGGGTTTGAGGAATTGTAACGTCTTTCTTGTTGCTTTTCAGCGGAAACCGGGACGTCGCAGTCAAGTAAGATTTCTTTCGAAAATATCTACGACGGCCACGAAAAAAAAAAAAAAATTCTGAATGTCATGGCAACCGCATCGGTGGATTTGGTGCGACGGCATTGCAAGCTATAGGGAGCACCGTGGGTGGCCTAGCATATAAATAGTGTCAATATGAAACGTACTACAAGATTGGTGTTCAACACCCGTATTTATTGTCCTCTTTTGCTCCCATTATAAGGTTCTTGATGAGAACTATACTTGGGAAAGCAAAACGTGAGGTTCAAATTTACAGGTCTGCTGAGATATTAAAGCGAAGCTTTCTATGTCTCGCTGATTTGGCCGTGAGCGCCGAAAACGCACTGCAGGAAAGCCAACTTACACACTGGAACTATCTGCGCATCTGCGCACACAATAGAACCGCGGCTGCGCATCTGCGCACACAATAGAACAATGGCGCCCGACATACGTATCGTAGAACACTACAGTTTACATTCGCAGTTGTGCCGATAAGAACATTGGGAACTGCAGCGCCATGCTACCCAGACGAACTGTATATATCTGCATTGCATTACGCGCGTCACGCAATGCATTCCCGGTCGTCACCATGGGTAGGCCGCGGGTGCGCGCACGGCAGAAGAAGAGGCTGCCGTACGCGAACGTAAGCGCGAGCGCGATCGTGCGCGTACGGCAGCCTCCTCTGCCGTGCCCTGCACCCGAAGCCTACCCATGGTGACGGCCGGGAATGCATTGCGTGGCGCGCGCAATGCAATGCAGATATATACAGTTCGTCAGGGTAGCGTAAGCGCGATCGTGCGCGTAAGGCCTATCACGTGTATCGCCAATGGCAGAGCCTCTGACCGTCTACTAGAGCACTGCACGGGCCGATTTTTTCAGCCCGGGCCCGGCCCGGGCCTGGTAATAATCTACGTTACCCGCCCGGCCTGGCCCGCCACCCCTTTATCTTAGGCCCGAGCCCGGCCCGAGCCCGGCCCGAGCCCGGATCGAAACTGGCCCGAACCTAGCCCCGAGACCGAAAAAAAACATGTTTTTTCAGAGTCGAGACGCGTGAGGATAACTCGCTGCACGTTACATGCACATCACCAGAAAGTCCGAGCCCGGCCCGGGCCCGGGTTAAAAAGCATATGCCGCGCCCGAGCCCGTGAAAAAACTGCTCTACCCGGCCTGGCACGGGCTTTCGGGTAAGCCCGAGCCCGTGCAGTGCTCTACCGTCTACCACAGCGATCACAAGGCAATACTGTGCAAGTGTAGAGTCGTCCGTGAAAGTGTGAGTGTGTGCGTGTAATCAACGGCTACATGATCTAAAATAAAGACTACGCAACTTAACGAAATGTGTCTTCATTCAACTTCAACGTTCACAAAATACAATCCTAAATAATCAATCAAATCACATATGCATCGCATCAGGTCGCTCAGTATTTCTTCGGTTCGTTGCGTGGTCGTTGGCTTTGGACTTTGCTTCAGTTTGCATGGGAGAAAGCTTCGCGTTCAACCATCTTTCTTTAAGAAAGGGGCTTTGATTTTTTATGTGAATGTACAGTAATCTTTACTTTTATACAATGTGTCCCAGTTCGCATTAATCAAGCTGTTGAACAAAAAGACACAAAAAATAGGTGGTGCGAAATAAAATTATAAAAGCTACGGTGCTCGGACGTCAGAGGTGTGACGATTAAATCCTGTAGGTTATAATATCGTATCTCGCATCCTGTTTATTTAAATCGTTTGTTCCGTTGAATGGCTTAGTTAACGTTAGCTGGGACATCTCATACTAGGTGTTTTTCTTTAGCAGCACCATTTTTTTAAAAATTACCTGGGGGGAGGTAGCACAGTTGCAACCATTGTGATAAAGTGTGTGATGCGGCGGCCTTCACTTCTACGATAAATCAAGTTATCTAACCGAATAATTAACCTAATTAACGCTAATTACCTGATCAATCATTTACCTTATGACACATATGGCAATTTACGAATTGTAGCCGGTGAGTTTCCAAGGCTTATTCACTAGGAACGAATTCTGAGGGCTGCGCCAGTTTCGATATTTTACTTTTCAATACGTCCGGCGAAATACGTTGGCGTTGCAGTTAGTTTGGTTTTTCAATGCATAAAACAGCGTTTTTTTTTTATTAAGTGAAATATTGCATTTTTCTGCAAATCTTACGGCGGATATTTCAAAACCGGGGCCATTCGCAGCGTTCGTTCCAAGTGGATATGCCTAGCAAACTCACTAGCGGTAATTCGTAGAATAAAATACATGTACGGCAACGCAATCAATTTAAAAATTAATGAGAGTTTATGTTAATTATTCGAGTAAGCATTTCAAAGTGTAGTAGAAGTAATGGCCGCCTTCTCGAATAATTTTGCTCAAGGGTAAGAATTACGCTATTTCGCACAGGCGTTTCGTGCAGCTAAAAAAAAAAAAAACCTATATATTGGTGTATACAGCTACATAGCATACTGCATAGAGAAGCACAGCGTGCTTAAGTGCGAGAGTGAATACTAAAGCAATTACGAGTAACAATGAGTCATTAAACCCGTTCTGAAACTATAACAACAACATATCTGCCATATAATGGCAGAAAGGTTGTAAAACATCATCTTTGTGCGTAACTGCATGAATACATAGCGCAAATGTGCAGGAAAAACTAACGAGGGTTATTTGATCCAAACTATATTACCGCAGAAGCTGGGGCCGGTGAGTGCTGCTGGAACGATAGAAGTGATAACCCAGAAGTGTGCAGGTAGCAGTCGGTTGACGGATAGTTCTAGTCAGCGCAAACTGCGCGGCCACGGCGTTTCTAGCTCATTTCAAAGCCCATCTGCCTGGCACTTGTTCTGGCAGTGCTACGTGAAGCCTTAAAACAATGGAACAAGAATTTTGTCGTTGGCGCTTGCCGGAATCAGGCGACGTAGTAGGCCGGTGTTGTCGACAACAATGCGACAGAGGAGGCGAAGATCGCTCAACGCTAAAGTCTGTCCATGCCCGATCAGAGTGCCGACGTCCTATAGGCTCGGCCAGCAAAGCACGAAAGGCGGCCGACGGCGCGTGACGCTAGGCGCCAGCGACGTCAGAAGTTCACCTACTACGCGACGCCAGCGGTCGGAGGAATCTTCCCCATCCGCCGCAATGGCCCCGCGAGTGACTATGGCTTACATGGCCAGGGCTAAGGTGAACGGCGCCTACACGATTGCGTGAAACAGCGCGTCGCATCTGATTTCTAGCGCGCCGCATTTACGTAAACGGTGGTAATGCCACGGTAATGCGCGTCGCATTGATACGTCAGAAGAGGGGTAGGGTAAGCCGTCTCGAACTACTCAGCACGTCAAAGCTGGCGTGTCGCATTGGGAGAGATGGGGACGGTGGCTCGCCGTGTGCTTTCTCCCACTTACCGAAGGAATTCAAATCGCCGGAAGGAGGTTCCAGCATGGCTAGGACGAACACGCTGTAGCGTAGTAATCGCCATGATGCGCTAACAAATGCGACCCGCTACTACCGCATTCGTGAAAATGCGGCTTTTAAGTATGCGCGTATAAGCACCGGAGAAAGTGGTCGCGATAGCTGAATGCTGGTGCCTCACACGCGTAATTCGCAATGCGTGGGTATTGCCCCCACCGGCATCAAGTTGTATTTTCGGGAAGTTTCCGTTTCCCTTTACTCGTCTTTACTTCCGCATTGCAACAACTTCATTTATACCTTTATCTTGACCGAGTGACTGTCTGCTTCAAGCGATTTTAACGAACGTTATGATGTACAGAAATAGGGTTCGTGAGTCGAGCTAGACGCCTGCAGCGCCCTTTCTTGGTGATCGTACGCACGGCAATTGCGTAGATGACATGGCGTCAGAATTGAAAAAAATAAAAACGATTCTATCCAAACAACGTTATCAGTCTGGATTTGATTGATAACGATTGGCACGTGTACTTGTTTATCTTTGTACTTGTTTATCTTAGTGAACTCCTGGAGAGCATCTGCGGCAAACCCCTGTTATGTGGTAATAAAATATTGGCGCACCATTCATCTTTTGTAGATGACTGACAGTGTTAACGCGATTAGCAATCCAGCTTATGATGGGTGTGTAAGTGTGTGATTGGTGATATGTTTATATGTGATGATTGTTATGCCTATTATTGGGGTGATTATGATGATGGAAATGAGGCCGAGGCAGAGTTTAGATGTGTGTAAGTGCAAAGTGTTTATTAAAGAGGCTTGACGTGGTATCTTTAAATGTTCTATATACCTACACTCCCTGTGGTAGAATGCTACGTGACCCAAGTTGTCTACTAGGCCAGACAGCAGCAAGCAGCAAGTTGCCTATTCGAACTCCTATCCAGTGGCCAATGTTGTCTGTTCAACTAGAGAGCCACCAGCACACCCTTAATGCCCCAATCAAATAGACGATTTGGATCAGCGCATGTGTGAAGAGTTTGATACGGTCAAATAAAGAAACTTATCGCAAAGTGCGCAATGTTACCGAAGAAACCTAGCCGCATTAAGAACACTACAATCCTCGGCAGATTGTTTATTTTGACGTTTCACCCCTTCATGCGATTAACTTTCTACAAAACGTAGATCCATTTGTGGCCACGTAGCTTCGATGCTGTATATGGAATATTTTCCGAGCAGGTCGTTTTCGTTTATTTATAGAGTCCTAGCTGATAACGACGTTCTTTAAAAGAGGTTTTTTTTTTCTTTCTTTTTTTTCACTGCGCTGTCCATTCAGTTACGCAGTGTCGAGCAGACGCCCATGCAAATAGGGCATCTCATGAGCTGAATTTCTGGCAACAATTACCTATAATTATCGTGGTTGTTCCACATTTTTCTCCAACAA
This sequence comes from Dermacentor silvarum, assembly GCF_013339745.2. Classification (NCBI taxonomy): domain Eukaryota; kingdom Metazoa; phylum Arthropoda; class Arachnida; order Ixodida; family Ixodidae; genus Dermacentor; species Dermacentor silvarum. The sequence goes on from NC_051158.1 coordinate 4,604,258, forward strand.
TGGTAATAAGAAACTGTGGCTCTTGCAATGCATCATATATCCTTAGCGTATTACCTGTCTCGGTTCTGCGCAGCTTTTTTTCCATGCCTTCTTTTGCAAGCTTGCTTAACGTAGAAGCAAAAAAAAAAAAAAAAAGCAAGAAAGAGCGAAAAGAGAGCCTTGAATGAATTCTTAGATTGATGTTGTAAATTTAATGCTCACTGTTTCTTTCTTTTTTTTTTCAGCGGACGTCGACGCATCGCAAGCCTCAACTAGCACAGGCATACGTTATATCCAATTCACTGCGTCCATATTTTCTTAGTTCTCGTATATAAAACGCTAAGAAAAGACTTAAGCTAAGAGAAGAGAGAGGTTGTCGTAAAAGACAACAGATCGCCTCGTAATACAGCCTACATCTACACTACAGCAGATAGTTATGCGATTTTGACAGCATGGTTTTCGATGGGGCAGAACGTCGAAACTTTTTATTAAAGACGGACAAGGGGCGAAAAGATATAAGGAACACGCATTGATTTGGAGCGAGGTTGCAGGTGTTTGTAGGCTGTAACGACGTAAGTTTGTTTTGCCCGCTTGAAGTTGTTCTGCGTATATAAGCAGCTCTGTACAAATTTAAGGTAACTTGCGAGTTATCCGGTTGCGGGGATGCGATCAACAGGGAGATAAATCAGTCATAATGAAGAAAAATAATAGATTTCTCGTCATGCACCAACTATTTCTGGGGGTGCACAGAAGTTTTGGTAGTTGATACGTAATTGAACAGAGCATATTATGGAATCAATTCACTGGCAAAGGGGAAAGGCAGGACGACAAAGAGTATTTTCAGGTACTGACAAAGAGAGCAAGTTCATGTAGTTTATCGCACTGTGCACCATTTCGTCCGCTTTAAGGAATCAGTAGATTCGTGCACAAGCACGACATCTATTGTAGTTAATAGTGGCTTGTAAAGCTACCTTTTTCTGGAACTAAGAAACTGTCCCTTATTTTTCTATGCTTTATGCCATTGTCTCTAATAACTGCGACCTGCCTTACCTCGGATCATATTTAAAAAAAAAATTAATCTGCTGATACTTTATCGGGAAGAAAGCGTGCCCCTGAACTCTAATATATTTTATGTCCTAATTAGGAGAGGATCAGCAGCAGTAAGTATTGCACCGACTTTTGCATTCATCTCTTTCGTATCGAAATGCAGCCTGTAATGACACGCTATATTGTCTCGCTGCAGAGATCGCAGCCGCTTTTTGGTCTACTTCGCCACCACCTGCTGCGCTTTGGTCGTTATAGCTATGATACTTTCGGCAACGAACGTCATTGGAAGTGGTGTTGGTACGTATCTATATAAATTGCCCAATTGTAATCTATCAACTGAAAAATCTGATTGCCAGTTTCAACTTTGCGGGACGTTGTTGATGATGCGCTAGCTTCAACGTATCCCATGTAATCATAAAGTCGACTAGCCACACAGGAAGCGGTAAAACACACACACACACACACACACACACACACACACACACACACACACACACACACACACACACACACACACACACACACACACACACACACACACACACACACACACACACACACACACACACACACACACACACACACACACACACACACACACACACACACACACACACACACACACACACACACACACACACACACACACACACACACGCACACACACACAGATACTGAGCCATGTTTTGGCACGTTTAGGCCGTTCATTACACAAAGTTGTTATATAGCTAAGTACTTTTTTTGTTTAATTCAAACGTATACCAGAGGAAACACATCCAGATTTCGCGGCTGTCATGTTCTTATTTAGGGGGGTTTCACGTGCTAAAACAGCAATATTATTCAGGCACGCTGTATTGGGAAACTCAGGAATAATTTTGACCACGTAGGTTTCTTTAGCGTGCACCCAAATCTGAGAACACAAGCATTTTTGCGTTTGGCCCAATCAAAATGCGGTTGCCGCGGCCGGTATCCAGTCTGCCACCTCGAGCTGAGTCTGGTCACCGCGGTGCGTGAGGCTGTTATGCAGTTATATTTCAAAAAAAAAAAATGTGTAGTGACGACGGTGATTGCGAACTGGCGATGACCCTATGACATGACACGACGACAGCACATGCGAAAACGATGACTGTGGCGTGCCAATGATGTCACGAAAATGAGAGCCAGATGATGACGGCGGAACAGACACAATCACGACGCCGACTGCCGCATCACAGATGACGTCACGACAAATGCAGCAGGTTGACGATGACGTACAATCACAACAGTTGGTGTGACGTGCGAATGATGCCACAAGGACAGTGAGTTGACCACTGCGGTATATCGATGAAGCCATGAGAAAATCGGCGGATTGATCACGACAGCACAAACACAAAGCGACTACCGCATTGTGATGAGACCAGGACAAGAAAAATGGGTTGAATGTGATGAAACAATCACAATGACGATTTCAGCATGCCGATGACGCCACAAGAACAACAGGTTGACGACGTTTGCAGAACTACGGCGACGACTGCGGTGTGACGACGTGCCTTGACGCCACGACAAGAAAGTTACACCGTCTTCCCGTAGGGGAACCCTGAGTAGTATGCGAAGCAGCCATGGGGTCGACTCAAGGTAGTTTTGTCGGCTGTATAAACTTGGACATGCAGCAGCACCAGCAACGCCCAGAACTGTTGTCGACGCCGTCGGCGTTTTGCCCGCGTTCGCACCGAACGCGCGGGGCGTTGGTGACTGTTGCCAGTGCCTCTGGGGCGCCTACCGTCGCACCTCTAACCTAAGCTGCTTCGCATTACCGCGCGCGGAGCCGCAGGTGTTGCCATTCGTTGCGCAATCTGGAGAGGAGAGGAGCGTCGGAGAGGAGAGGAGGAATGCCGAGAGGAGAGGAGATGAGACAAAGAGAGGAGAGGAGGGGGAGGAGGGAGGAGAGGAGGTGAGAGAAGGAGAGGAGGGGGAGAAGGATGTGCATGCGCAGTAGGGGTGTGGACGCCGCACGGCGGATGGATGGAGGGAGGTAGGGAGTGACATAGCCCCGACCATAAGCTGCTTCGCATCTAAAACAGTGGGTTGACGACGACGGTAATAAAAGGGACTGCGTCATCCCTGTGACGTAGTCCACGCCATGACAAAGAAAGTGGCACGTCGGGGACGGCACTTTCCCGAGAAATTCTGGAAGAACATGACGCCACGGCAGGGAAAGTGCGTTGACGAAGAGGGTAGAAAAAATGAGTGCGGCATGATGATGACCCCACGGCAAAGACGATAAGTCAACCACGATGGTAATAATGACTGTGGCATGAAATTTACGTCACAGCAAGGACAGCGGGATGACGGTGACGGCACTGTCACAACTACTGTGGCGTGAAGACGCCACATATGAAACGGCAGATTATGGTGATTCTCAAAAAAACCAATACTGAAATCATATTAATAAGGCAATAACGTTGACTATCATGAAATTATGCATGGTACCGCGTAAATAATCAGGACATGCGACACTACATAAAATAATAATTAGTCTAGCTTTCTTCAAACATTCTATTCCACAGGTTCTGCACAAATTATGCAGCTCGTGATAACCTTAGCTGATGATCTCAAACCATGAGTTAAGTAGCATTCAAATGGTAGATATATATTTTAAGTGTCGTTCCACGCATGTCAATCATTCCAAGAAAAACAGCGCAGTAACTGGACTCAAGGTAGAACAAAGTACAGGCTTTGACGATCAATGATATGTACTCACGCAATTTATATAAAACTGAAATACCCACAAATATTTCTGATTTATATTGAGGATGGCAACGTTACATCTTCATGTGAACACCTCTTCACGTTTTCATGTGAAAAAACACGAGGCCGGCAACAGTGGTGAAGCGAAGCGCACTTTATCAGGCGGGCGAAGTTGGTACTATTTCAAAAACAAAATGCTTACAAAACAAGCAGAGGTAACAGACAGGAATCATAAACAGATACAAAAAAATGCAACAGCAACAAAATTAAAGCTGACAGCGGTAACAGGGAATAGACTGGTCACAAGATATAGAAAAAAAAATGTCGCAGTTTCGCCCGCAAGGCGAAGAATCAAGTGCGATAGCAAATTAGTAGAGAGCTATTCGGAGTAGGGATAGTTGTTTTATAGGGTGCATAAACTTGGACACATTCGCTTACAAACTGAATTAACAAGCGTGGTGTCAGCACGCACAAGCAAACATGAATAGATCACACTGAATGACCGCAGACAACGACTGTCAAAACGCTGGCAGCAAGCGCAGCCGCCGCAGCGGGCGAAGGTTCGTGCGGTCTATCGCTTCAACGGAAACTGAGCGGCGAATGCACAGCGCAAAGAAAGGTCAGAGCCGTGTGGAGATAAGAGACGGCGCGGGCGACGGCCACAGCCGGGCAAAGTACGAGCGCAGTTGTTTGCAGAGTAGAAGCTGCCCCCCCTCCCTCCCGCGCTGCCTTCCCGCTTTCTTGCTTTCGCGTGGGAGATTGAGTGGCACGTTACGCCCGGTTGCAAGATACGCCTTTGGTGCCGGAGCAGAGCGTTGCCCCGCCTCCCTCCCTCTCTCCCATACCCCACGGCCTTTCGCGCGACGGTCGCGTTTGCTTTCCGCCGTGCGTTCGCTCTCCGTGATAGCGCGCGTCCCCTGCGCGCTTTCGCTCACGCATACGGCGCGCGGCGACGATTTTATCGCCCTTGGACTTTATACGGAACCTCATGGCGAAGGCGACGTCGACGGCAGAAATCCGGTTGAAGTGCCCATATAATTGCTATCGCAATAAAAACAACAAAACTGGTTGTCGATGTATGCATCTTTGGTTCTGCTTTCGCTCTTTATATTTGCTTGTTCACCCGCAGATGTGATGCTGCTATCTTCCCTCACATTTTTTAACACAACGCCAGTCTATACATTGAAGCACAAAAGTAACTAGACCACCAATGCATTTCTTCGCAAAGTTCCCCCTTGCGAAAACCCCGGCTACGATTTATCAATTGCAATATGTGCCATTATATAATTAGTTAAAATTGAATTAGTATATTTTTACTAATTAGTTGATTATGCATTTAAATTTCTCGTGCAAATAATGGCCCCTGTATGAGCAATCCAGCTTAAAGGAACACTAAAGGAAAATATTAAGTCGAGCTAGATGGACAGAGTATTCATCGAGAAGTCGATCGTCGTTTTCTGCATGCCAATATACAAATTTTCTGTTTAGAGAACTGCCATCGCAGGTGGCGCTGCTACTTATCAATTTGAACCACCCGCAACAAAGGACGTGACATCATCTCCACGGGACCACCCTCTGTGCCACTGTAGTATCTTTTATAGGCTCTTTATTTAGCGCTATATACGAAGCGTACTGCATGGAGGGTGTAGGCGTTCAGCTTGCGTGAGTCACTCTGTGGCTCTCCTTGGGTTCAGGTTACCACATACGGTGGCCAATTACCCCACGTTGCCGGCTCGGCCGCTGTAAACAGAGAAAAGCGATGGCGTACGCAGTGGCTAGGGAGCCTACATGCAAGCGCTGTAAAACTGCGCTTGCATGTAGCTCCTTGAATCAGAAGTGCTGACGCCACACATAAGAGGTACCATATTCGACAGCAGATGGCGCCACTCCGATTTTCCATTTTCGACATTCGCTTAAAAAAGCTATGTTTTTATTACCAATGAAGAAATTTTTATTACAGAAGCATAATCTTCGAACCTAGCTTGACTTTCTATTTGGCCTTTAGTGCCCCTTTAGGAATTAGAATTGTGCTATCTGACACAGGTGATTCTTTAAAATTGGTGAAGGTCTTAGCAGAAAGCATCGAGTACAAGGTGGAAGCCAGCGCCTTTGTTTTGTCTTTCTTGCGTGGTTTCGCTCGAAATGATGCTCTTCCAATTAACTCCAACCTTGCCCTCCTGCACAACACACTATGTCGCTTATCATTTTCAGACACTGCGTTATCGTTTGCCGGCACGATCTTTCTTTTTTTTTGGCATTTACGTCCAGCGGTGATATAGAAGGCACCCGGATTTTCGCTTAACATCGGCGTACTAAATGCGGCCACATTGCTACGCGCGAACACTTTTCTGGAGGTACTGCCATGTTTGACGGGCAGTTAGACGGGCCGCGCACAGTCAAGAATGTCGGAGAGGAAGGTTTTCGTTTTTGCTCTGCCCGCAGGCTGCAGCCAATATTTAACTCGCTCATGTGCGCTGAGCCGCCAATTGAATTCACTTTATGAACAAAAATAAAGCAACGTGTCTAGATTGTAGGGTAAGCCAGTGTTTAACCATGGCGTAATTGGAGAATTATAGAGTGTCCGCAAACGTTGTACCATTTGCGGTTGACAAGATTAGCGCACAGTTGTACGGTAGTAGCAATACGCTGATGCCGGCATCTTGTGACGTAGTGTCTAACCAGGGATCAGGGAAAACTAATACTGCCATGACACATATTGTAGCTACCTTCTCTTGGAAAGCGTTAGTATCCACATTATCGTTAACGTGCCACAGTTTTATTATTTCCCTTCGACGATAGTACAAGCGCGAAGAAAAATTGCTTAAATGCATTGTGGCTAAACGAAGCGTTACCAGATGTCGCTATCGTACACCTTTAAGGTAACCCGGTAAACCGCAAGCAGTGAGAAGTTTGCGGACACCCTAAACCTCTCCATTGTGAAAACACTCACAGAAAAAATGATCGAAGCATCATCTTATCATTGTGGCTTCCTTTCACTGGGGTGCTCCAGGGCTTCGGAATAAAATTATGGAACGATGATATAATTGCTCGACAGTACTTCTTGTTTTGCGATTGTATATGGGACAATTTCGTTGAGTACTGTTTCTCGGCGAGCCAAATAATATTGCTTTCATCTACTCCGCATTTCAGATGAGAACGAAGAGGGCGAGGGGGACAGTAATAAAGACCAGAGTCATTACGCTAAAGCGCCGTCCGGAGGAGGAGTAGGAGGGGATAAGGCGACAACAGCAACAGCTGCCCAAGCCGCTGAAATAACCAAGGAAGAGGCAAGCGTGACAAAGAGGCCACCAGCAACAAAACCCATGGCACCGAAGATAACAGCGACCGATACAAGTAAAGCTCCAAAGACGGAAGAAACAACGTCGAAGCCTAAGGCCAGAACCGCGAAGCCTACGACCCCTAAAGAGCCTCCGACCATTGCTACGGAGCCTACTACAAAGTCTACGACCATTGCTACGAAGTCTACTACAAAGTCTACGACCCCTCCACAGCCTACGACCACGACAGGTAAACGCAATTTTAACGCGATAGCGTTATAAGGGCGCCGTGTCGTGAACCACAACCACGCAGGCCCTCCACTTGGCTCAAAGGCATTACTGAACTAATCGAATTTATCTAAGTAAAACGCGTCAGAAAATTCGTAAAGTCCGACTTACAACCTACAGACATGATAGCGTCGGATTGTAATTTGAATATACGAGAAAACAATTCTGTTACGCAGAAACTCGCACACAAAGCACTTTTTGCTTGCGATGAGTCACACTGCTTGTGGCCTAGAACACTGCATGGGCTCGGGCTTACCTGAAAGCCCGGGCCCGGTAGGGCAGTTTTCTCGCGGGCGCGGGCCGGGGCTCGGGAACGGCATGTGCTTTTTGACCCGGGCCCGGGGCCGGGCTCGGACTTTCTGGTGGTGTGCATGTAACGTGCAGCAAGTTATCCTCGCGCGCCTCGACTCTGAAAAACCTGTTGCCCCAGCGCAGCTGGAAGCTAGCAGTGCTACTCCTTTGTACTTCCCTTTTCTTCCTCCGTCGTATTTTGCAGCTGTTTGGACAGAATGTAAAAGTCCGGAACGACCGAAGTCGCCTCAAACCAAAGGATACCATTGTATTCCTCACCTAAATCAATGTAATTAATGCTTTCGGCGCGGTGCAAGCGCGTTCGCGACTTGCTGATTCTTCAAAGGCGATTTGGTAAAGCGATGACTGGTAAGATAAGATAATTCGTCACGCGGCTGAAGTATGGCACTCGTCTATCCATGATCGCACGCATGTTCTCAACCGGCCACCGAGCAGCCGCGCATTACGCTGCACCATGGAGGAACGAGAAGCTTTCTTTCTCCATTTACTCCATCCATGCGCTGCGCACACGACCGGTCGTGTCTGCGCTTCGGCTAGAGTGTACTAGAATACGGTTGAGTGGGACGAGCGGCTGGGGCGGCGCATGCTTCGCAGTGAAGGCGCCCGACCTGGAAAAATAATGTGGCGGCGCTGCGATAGAAGTGGATTGGGCCGCATCAAGGTCGCGCCGTTGGAAACTGCTGGCGATATACTGCTCGGCAGGGTCATTTGTACTACTCCGCGCCTCGGTATTTGCGTTCAGACCGCTCAAATGGTGTTCATAATTGCATATGACACGTATTTATGCGTTAAGGATAAATTCTTTCATTCTCTTATTTATTTTATTTTTTTAATGCCGCTCGGTGATCTTTTTCGGGCTCGGGCCGGGTTCGGGCCGGTTTCGAGCCGGGCTCGGGACGGGCTCGGGCCTAAGGTAAAGGAATGGCAGGCCGGGCAGGGCGGGTAACGTAGATTATTTCCGGGCCCGGGCCGGGCCCGGGTATCGCCATACAAAAGTTTGGTCGGGTTCGGGCGGGCCCAACGTAAAAACGGGCCCGGGCCAGGCCCGGGCTTAAAAAATCAGCCCGTGCAGTGCTTTATTGTGGCCTCTGCCCTGCATGTCGACGAGATCGGTGCACCACTGTTTCTTTGTTGACGTTACGCCACGTAGAAATCCCAAGATCCTCGCCATTGACGGCTGCGCTTTGAAAAGAATTGGCGATGCGTCCATCCTTAAGCGACGATTCGCGACTTTAATGCTGTTAGCAATCTATCCTATGGTTGGTGGGTAATTGGTGATATGTTTATATAATGATTGCAAAAGGCAGCACAAGCCTAGTTAACCAAGTTGTCGTCAAAGAGGCTCATTGAAGAGAAGCCCATATCCAGAGTTATACACAGTGAGCCAATGAATTTCGTTCGATGGTTGGTTATGAACCCGGTTCGGTAAGCACAGCAGCTCGATGCTCTGCCCATTTGACCATGGACTACACAGTCTTCCAAATTGGAGGGAACGAGGTTAGGCGCTAACATGCATACATAAGTAATGTATAAATACAAAGAGGCATACGGTAGACTGGGTGAAGTTCCCAAAGAATGCTAATAGCCTTAAAAAACCGCACATGGGCTGTAATGATTCTCATCCGGAGATGACATCTATAATGCGTCATGACACCCCACAGCACATCACCATGCAGTGATGTCTAAGACCTGTTAAGCAGGACTATAGGGGCACGCAGCACTGTCATCGGGCAATGACTATCAGGATCGGGGTAACCCAAGTGCACGCCGACGGTCCCTGCAGCTGACCTGTCGGCCATACAGTTTCATACAATTACTACTAGAGGGAACTGTAGGGCTAGTGTCTACCGCAGCTGCAAGTAGGACGGTTCGGCTAACAGGGTAGTGAGGGCTAGCACATGGATTTGCCTAAACTTCGTCCTTCTGGCTTTAAAATGGACTCGTCACTGCAAAATGATCATTTTGAAGAGAGTGCCAAGTTTTAATTGTCCGACAGTGGGATTCGTACACAGGAACTATAGCACAGAAGGCCGATATGGAAACTATTACGCCACGAACCCATTGACAAGTGGAACCAGAGCAATATAAGCAGCGATTGGGCCTGATTACGGAGTCTTATTACCTTCTGCATTGGAAAAAAACGGGCGAGTTTGCACTCGGTCGTGCAAAGCTTAGGCACAGCGAAACGGTCGATCCTCAAGTCTTACTGGCTGCTACTGCTAGGTATTACTTTGGTTGCTGCTAGGTCTTAACTTGGTATAACTTAACTACGAATGTAGGAAGGTATTCACGAGCGATCATTTTCGGAGGTATCTTCCCTTTCGCGAAATTTCGCGAGACTAGCACTACACGCGTCAGCGCCTACGAGCGTTGCTGGCATGCCACAAGCACAGGCAGGCTAACCAAGGTTGGTACAGTGCCAACAACGCTGTTGCTTGCGGACGCCGAACGCGTTGGCGACATTTCGCGTGACTAGCGCTGGACGCGTCGGCGCCTACGAGTGACAGCATTGCTGGCACGTCACAAACACAGGCAGGCTAACCAAGGTTGGCACAGTGCCAAGAACGCTATTGCTTGCCGAAGCCGAACGCGTTGGAGTCTAGCCGCTCGATGTCAAGCGGCCAGCTTCACTGTGTCTTGAGCTTTGCGCGGCCTAGTGCAAGCTTTCGCCTTTTTTTTTCTGCTGGCTGGGCGCGCCGCGGAGAGAAGAGAGGCGGGGGGTCTAGAAGGGTGGGAGCTGGCGAGGAGGAAACCACGTGCGCATGCACCGCGCCGCCCTCCTCCACCCTTCTGGTTGCCATGGCTGCGGCGTGGCAGTTTCTTGATACGAACCACGAACCACAAATTACGGCTGGCTTAAACAGCTTCGCTGTTAAAATCATAAATTGCTTTGAAAGTTGGTCCAATTTCTGTCCAGATGAAGCGTAATAAACCAAACTATAGGAACGTCTTTCATTCCTATAGTGGCTGAACGATCGGAGCGCCAGAGTTCCCTCTAGTGTTTATTGTAGGAAACTCTATGCTGTAGGCGTTTCAGCGTCACTTAACACGTGTTATTCCCTAGTTTTGAGGTTCTGTAGCTTCAGTCGATTGCATCTTCAGGCTTATTGCGCCGTGTTCGCGCACTATAGGGTGACCGGTTATATTCCGTGCCGGCGGATTTGACCCAGCGAATAGTCGTTCTCGCGTAGGATGCTCGTGATTAAATTCCACCGTAATGCCTTCAAGTCGAGTACGAAGAGCGTAGCGGCCGCTGAATGAAGCCCTCAGTGAGAGTCAACAGTTGCATGCATTGTGGTTGCACCGAGTCACAGGCAAACGGTGCAGTGCCGCCATGCTCGCGTTCGCGACCGCGGATTCGTCTCATCGCTTTCGAAGGCAGCATACACCTTTTTTTTATTGCACGCAATAAAGTTTTGCTGTAAAAGTTCGTAGATCGTTACTTTCTCAATAAAAAAAAAAGTTGTCGCAGTTTCACCTGGAAGGCGAAGCATCAATTGCGATAGCAAATTTGTAGAGAGCTATACGGAGTAATGATATTAGCTTTATCAGCTGTATAAACTTGGACATGCAGCAGCACCGGCAACACGCAGAACTGTTGTCGACGCCGTCGGCGTTTTGCCCGCGTTCGCTCAAAATGTGTGCGGCGTTGGTGACTGTTGCCGGAGCCTCTGATATAAATAGGCACTTGGTGCCGCAGCTAAACGTCGCCTCCTTTCCTCCCCCTTCCCCCCCTCCCCCACGGCCTCTCGCGCGTCGTAAGAAGGCGCGTTTGCTCTACATATATGGTGATTGTAAAGGAGGAAAGAGACGCCTACTTCTGCAGCCCTTAAGCGAGCACGGCGCAGAACGCGCGTTTGTTCTCCGCCGTGCGTTCACTCCCCGTGAAAGCGCGCGCCCCTCGCGCCTTTCACTCGCACATACAGCGTTCGATAGCGCCAACCTTTCCCTTTCCCTCAAGAACCACTTACCACTACCGCGGTTTGGCGCTGAGCCGTGCTCCCTCAAGGGCTGCAGAAGATAGCGCCAACCTTTCCCTTTCCCTCAAGAACCACTTATCATCGGCGACGATTTCATCTCCATTGACGTCATACGGAAACTTACGGCGACGGTGACGGCGACCGCGACGCCGACGGCAGAAATCTGCTTTTGAGTGTCCATATAATTGCTATCGCAATAATAAAAAAAGAAACTCAATTAGAATGGTTCATTGGTTGTCTGTGAGTACTTTTTTTTCATGTTCGGCAATAGGGAAACCCGATTTATTCGCTAGCAAGAGCTCTTTCTGCAGAAGGGGCTTTATCTAGGAGCCGATTAAGAATTCCATATTAAAGCCGTCGCCATCATACGTTTTTAGCGAGGTATACCTTAATATTCTTAACGAAAATATCATTTCTGTTGAACAAATCTCGAAGACCACTTCAAAGGTTGTACTCAAATCTCGAAGACCACTTCAAAGGTTGTACTCTGATTAAGCAGTTTTGGTCATTTCAAAAGGTTTAGCAATTACCTCTGTGACTCGCTTCATTTATCATTGATAAGTTATAAACGCCCCCCATTATTTATATGAGTACTTGTACTATTGGTCTGCCGAAACCAGTACGTTACCATACAGGTGTCCAAGTAACCTAATTGTTCGATTAGTTTTTAGTATGCTCGTTTTTCATTGATGAAAGCAAGTCTCATTCATCAAACTTCGATCGCTGTCTTTGCGCAATCGTCGTCATTCCTATTCTGCAGTTTGAGTGTACAACGTGATTGTCTGAATGATGTGTCAACTAAGGGTGCAGTGCGGTTTTCAAATTGCAATAAACAGCTTTTTCGCTCAGCGTCCGCTCTCCGTGATATTGCAACTCTGCACTACGAAGAGAAATAAATTTTATATATGAATACTAAGTATTTGCAAACTATAGAGAAGGTACCTGAGGAAAGCAGGAATTTGTTAATTAAGCAAATTCCAAACCGATTTTGATTATCTTTGTGGCATTCGAGAGAAAAGAACTGAATTGTAGGGACCGTTATGAAGCAGAATTTTCATATCAGTCCAGAAATTGAAGCACTAAATTTGAGAACCCGTAACTCTGCACGACATACCGAATCTCCGCAAGCTGTAATTTGTTACAGCGCTTGAAAAGCGGTGAACAAAATATGCCAGAGTTTGAATTACGCGAAACTGTTGCCTCATTTACGAGCCTGTTCTTTTTATCACAGATGTCCCGCTCAGAATTTGTTCTCATAATTAACGGCGTGCATAACAACTAAATTTTGTACAGAGGCCAACACACTTGTCTAGAACACACTCCTGACTGCCAAAGTAGCCAGCAAAGCTTAAGCTGACCCCCAGGTGGAGAAAAATCAATGGAAACTGTAAATGTAGTCACGTAACCTCACATAAAGCGGATTTTGGGTCACGTGTCATCTTCAGACATCGCCAGCGCAGTCCTGATAACGTGATTCGTGCGTTCTAGGGAATATCGTTGACCTCTGTACACTTTAGATGTCACAATAGATAAAGTTTCTATATAAAATATGTGTTCAAGTTCGGAAGGTAACGGTTACTGTCAGTGATAGAGACGGTGGAATATGGAGAATCAATCCAAACCATAGCGGCTTGCGGGAATGCGGATGAAATAAAAACTTGTGTTCTTCCTAGAATGCGTTTATTACCCAAGCAATGATAAAAACCACTACGTATGCGCACAGGCGTGTTGATAGGTTACTGATGTGGCTGCAGGTTGTGATCATAATAATTTTATTGGAACAAAAACAGACTGGAGTGAGGGGTGTCCGACAGCCGCAGCTGAAGCGTTTGGTTAAGTTTAGCAACACTGGAATGTCGGCTGTAGTTGCGTGATATAAATCGAGCGACCCTGTTTTGAACTGGTTCTACCTTCAAAACGAGACACCTTTGGTGAAGAGACCAGACTGCTGAAGTGAATTCTGGCTGCGGGCGCGCAATTAAAGATTACAACGGTTGATTTACTCATGTTAGAGTGAAGCAAGTTACCACGCAAACCTTCTCCGCCGTGTGGATTTCTAGCGAGCTCATTTGCACTATTTCCCATTTTTTCGTTGCAGTGCCACCCCTGCTAATCTGCACCATGCTATGGAACTACCCCGTGATGATATTTCCTCCAGACGGCACCTGCAAGTACATATTATTGGACTCCCTCTATACCTACTTTGGTGGTCAGTACAACAATATAGCCCGCACTATCCACAAGGCAACGATACCTTTTCTTGAAAAGGGTAAGGCTTTGAAGCATACGAAACTTGGCTTCGGCGTCGCACACGAGTAAGTATCACGTTCATGGCACATACATGTTTTCGTGATAAATATTGTTATGTTTGTACAGAATTCTGCCATTTATTTTGTTATAAAGGCGTACCGCATGAAAGAGTAAAGTAGGACGACAGTTCAGACCAAGGCAAGATACAACTTCAGCCTAAGGTTCATTGTGATAGGCTGTGACATACGCAGGTTTTGTTTATCTAATTGTTTTCTAAAGTACTTTTTGTTACGGGCCGAGGTTCGGGGTACCTTCAACAGCGTCTGCTTGGAGCTCGAACCAGGTAGACCATAGGAGAGGGTCTGGCAGGGAAGACGAGGCGACGGAAAGAACAAATAACAGACGTTTAGTACATGGTTACGAGTTAGCGGTGTGCTCCAAAGAAAACGTACAAGAAAAGCTCAGCGTGAATGCAACCTGCACGCACGCTAGGGCAAAGCAAAAGTGTTCCCCGAATGGTTGCTGGCTAGGCCATTTTATACCCTGCACCATCCGTGCACTTTCTCCCTCTCTTCTCCCCTACTGTAGGTTAGATCAATCCAAAGGTTAGCAGAAATGGTAGGCGACCGGAGCCGGGTGAACGTCCTCTGCGGGGAGCAAGGTTGAGGGCTGGACGATAGGTTTTGTCTCTGACCCTCGCGACCGACACGTCTTTTCATGTTGACGAGCGAGATCGTGAGGCACGCCGATCACCATGTATTTGCACGTGGCCCGAGCACGGTCGCTCAGCGTGAATCGGAATTCACCATACACGTGGTCGGGGCATCGCAGCTCTAAGGCAATCGTAACCGACTGCCCCGCCGCCGAAGGAGATCCCGATGGACAGAAGGCCGCATCCGCTGGCCGATGCTTGCAGTCGTCGTAGGTTATCACACAGCCATCTTGAGCACGAAACACTGTGATGTTCTCCAGCTCAGCTCAACGTCCAGGTCGGAGTCTAGATGCCTCAGAAGGGTCCGCAGCAGTTTCTCCTTCACCGCATGCGTCTGCAGAACTTCACCGAGACTCAGCCACTCAGTCAGCAACCGTCAGGCTTATTTCAAGTTCCGCCAGCCAATTTTCAAGTGGCTGAATATGTGCTTTTCAAGCTTGCTAGACATGAAATGGTTGACGTTTGGATATCTGATGTTGATGTAAGTTCTCGCGTAGAGTTCAGATTCTCTAAAATTGATTAAGCTCAATAAAGAATTGAAAATTCTTTATTCTACAGCTGTACGCTTTTTACGATTATGAATTTGTAAGAAATGCGGTGGGACGTAAGTTTTAAATCAACAGATAATTTGGCGCCTGAGAGGTTTGAGGGATGAAGGAAATGGTCACCTAAAAAAAAAACGAGTTGGTAAACGTTTATGGCGAGTCCTTGATTCACCAAACAAAGTTCTCACTGAAATAAAATTAGATTAGTTTCATTGCACTGAAAGGTTGTGTATGTGTCAGAAAGATGTTAGGATAAGAAACGCTACTTTTAAACCATAAATACTCGAGCGCGGCATTATTTAACGAGCTTCTCCCCCCCCCCCCCCCACCCCTTCCCCGCCTCCCATGCTGTGTTTTTTCCCCAGAGCTTGCGAAGATTTTCTAACCGACATTGAACAAGGTGAAGGTGCAAATCACTTCTGGACTCTAGTGACACCTGAGAATGCCAACTTTGCTCTATTGGATCTGAACGAAAACCTACTAAACGACGAAGAAATAAAACGCCAGCTTGCAAACATGAAAGTGAGTACATGGGGAACTAATACAGAGACATCCACATAGCCCTGGAGCTTGCTTATATTTCAATAAGGAATGGGCATGAAACGAAATGTTAGAGCCCCGTGCTTGCAAAGAGATCTTAACGTTACAATTGCCAATGAGATCAAATTCTTGTCATTACAGATGTGTTGCTATTATTAATTGAAGGAGGTCAGCGAATGGTAAAGAACAATGATGTACAAAAAGAATTCTTAACACGGTGCCAAATCACGGATGGGGAGCGCTGAATACCAGACGTATATTAGAGCGAGAGATGCAGGACTTGCTTAACCAATATTTTTTATTGCCTATCCTTGGCTATAATTGCCACTTTGTGATGACAGCGAAGAACAAAGCATAGCAAGAACACTAAATTTTACCTTCGGAAAGCAGGCAGTCTGATTATACAATATGTAACGATGTCCTCTGAAGCTTCGTGACAGATACTGCACAATAACATAAAGTGCACTGTACACTAACATAGTGCCTGTGTTCGTCTTCCTCTCTGTTGTGCCGTCCAATTGTGCTCCATTTCACGATGGTTATTATGTCCTAATACCAACTAGCCCTACATTCAACTCGTTTAAAGTAGGGAAATGTGTGCTGCAATTAGTACAGCCAACCAAATTATTAGCTTAACGTTGAACATAATTCAAGTACCTCGGTATCGCGGTGAGAGGATCTGAGCGGCTCCGAGAGGTCTCGACCGGTTCCGATTGCGTGGTTTGAACCATCCGGACACGTATCGAGCGCTCCTGGTTTCAACCGGCCGAATACGGAGTGACGCTGTCAGATCACTCTAGAGCGCTCAATATAACGACCAGCCGAAGATACTTCTTAGAAACGTTTATGAATATACTACATAATAGTTATCTGTCGTGCTCGCATTTCCTTTCTTTAACGATGCGAGCCCGGTACTTGCAAGTCACCAGTAGCGAGCGCCGAGCTTTAAAGAAAGGAAATGCACGGAAGGCAGACGATGACTATGATTGTGGGACAAGATAATAACCAAAGGGTGCAAACATTTTTAACAGTGTCTCTTTAACGCTGCATGCCCGTCACTTTCGGAAAGAAACGGCATATGGCTGACCCAGCGTTTTTGATAGGAAAGTGGCCAGCGCAAGGTGTTCAAGAAAGGAAACGCTCGGAAGACAGACGACGAATATCGCTTGGTGACAAGATAGGCTCCACAGTATGTGAAGTTTAGAGCGTACGTTTTGATGAACGACACAACGGCTGAAAAGCAGTCTTTTGAAGTTAGGCAAATGGCCACGTGCATTCTCGCGTTGCCTTTAGCCATAGGCTAGTCAAACACAAGACCAAGTAAAAGAAGTACTGACGTGTCCTGATGTGCTCTAATCTTGTGAATTTTCAGAAGCTGAAGGAGTTCGTGGTGAAGGCCAATAAAGTTCCAATGGGCATCATAGCTGTCGCACTTTACGGCAAGTCAAGCGATGTTTGTGGCTACATAACAAAACAAATGAAGTAAGTCGTTTACTCCAATAACAGTTTGGCGTGTGAGGTGCAGTATACTGTATGCTGTAACGAGATCACAACACCGGTTTTCGGCCTAGAGCGTGGCATGCTTGAGGGTGGAGCGAACTGAAATTTTTCAAAGAAATAATCGTATTCGAGTTAACTTGCCTTGTTCCAATGCTATTCACTGCATGCTTAGAAGCTCTTAGACTGGGAAGGCTTAGGAGGTTGGATTAGCGGCGAATATCACAGCAACCTTCGGTTTGCGGATTACATTGTCCTATTCATTAACAATGCGGGCGAATGACAACAAATTTATGAGTGAGGACCTTAACCGAGAAAGTATAAGAGTGGGGCTCAAGGTTAATATGCAGACGACAAAGATAATGTTCAATAGCCTGGCAAGGGAACAAGAATTCAGGATCGCCAGTCAGCCTCTAGAGTCTGTAAAATAGTAAGCTTATCTGGGTCAGCTAAACAAAGGGGATCATGAGAAAGAAATTTACAGAAGAATAAAATTGCGTTTGAGTGCATACGGCAGGCATTACGAAATTCTGACTGGGAGCTTACCATTGTCGTTGAAAATAAAAGTGTACAAACATATCAGGCAGAAACTTGGAGGTGAACAAAGAAGCTCAAGAACAAGTTAAGGACCTCAAAAAAAAGCGATGGAACGAAAAATGTTAGGCCTAACGTTAAGAGACAGGAAGAGAACAGTGTCGATCAGAGAGGAAACGCGGATAGGCGATATTCTAGTTGACATTAAGAGGAAAAAAATGGAGCTAGGTACGCCATGTATTGCGTAGGATGGATAACCGGTGGACCATTAGAGTTACTGAATAGATACCAAGCGAAGGGAAGCACAGTCGAGGACGGCAGAAAACTAGGTGGGGTGATGAAGTTAGGAAATTTGCAGGCGCAAGTCGTAATCTGCTAGCGCAAGACAGGGGTAGAAGAGTCTGTTGCTGGGCCTGTTGGTATACCAACAGGCCCAGAAGTGTTTCTACAAGTATGTATACACACAGAAGTGTTTCTACAAGTATGCATGTTTACATACTTGTAGAAACACTTCTGTGTGGTTGTTTTTCATTATACTTGTTGCTAGTCCCAGCGTGTGTCCGTCTACTTCTCTCCTGGTGTTTGCGTCCTGAAGGCTGGGTTCCATCGTTTCTACAAGACAGGGGTAATTGGAGGTCGCAGGGAGAGGCCTTCGTCCAGCAGTGGACATAAATATAGGCTAGTGATGATGATCATGATGACGATGATGATAATTTCTCAAATCCGCTATTAGAGAACGTGTAGTAAATGCATCCGTCTGCAGAAGTCGTCACCTTCTCAATTCCTTAATTAGGAAGTGCACACAAAATATTGTTTACCCCCGCATGCATGGGCGAAAATTTGTTTGTGTGCTACTGTCACTCTAACTTGTCGTGGATGGGAAAGTAAATTTTTAAACAAATACAGCCCTTGTGTCAAAATAGCCCCATCTGCTAGAGGGTACCGCTCTGCTTTAATATCTTTATTAAAAAGTGTGCATTAAATTATTACCTTTTGTCACATGTACAAGCAAAACTGTTGATGAGCTACTGTTACTGTGTGACTTATCGTACGGGAAAAGTAAATACTTAAAGCAATCTTGCGTTTGTGTCATAAACGCACATCCGACACAGGATTATCAAGTCTGTTTTCGCAACCAACCACGAGATCTCCTAGTTTACTGCATGGCTACGGATAAAAAACTAGCAGCGTCACCTGTCCCAATTGTATATATTTTTTCCGATTGCCTCTGTTGTTTGCCGTAAAGAAGGAAAAGAAAAGACCTGCCTATATATTAACATAGGTAATAACATCAGAACATGCAGAAAGCATCCGTGAAGCTACTTTGAAGCGCTACTTCGCTTTTTGACTGGCAAGTTTTTTTTTTTTCCTTTAGAATTGGTACACAACAGCCCCTGCCGGATTTTTATTACGTGTTGCTTCAAATGCCATTTCATGCTACAGAAAATGTGGTCCTTCGTCATTGCTTTCTTTGCATTTCTAGTTCATTAAGTATTCACAATTTTCAGCGCCTGTCAAAGTGTGGATAGACTAGCCACACTGGTTCGCTATGGCTGGTCTAACATGACTTAGCGACATAACATTTGCTCCACCTGGTGTCATAAACTTAACTTACAAGGTTATTGTGTTCTTGTATGACCTTTCCATAGACGACATAACATGTGCATTAAGCTATTATTTTTTTTTTGCAAGAGCTGCTTCTGTAGAGGCCGTGAGTGCACTGAATAATCGAAGCTAGTATGCTCGAGAGTGCCAGGGGCTGTAGGACGAGGAAGGGTGCTGTAGTTATCTCGGGAGTGGCAGTCAAATTTTCAGAATGCTCCACCACCGAGCAGGTGATGCTGCCATAATCTTTCTTAACTGCTGCCATGACATTATGGCCATGCGCATTTATCGCATCATTCCTCCGGGCTTTCGCTATTTCCTACGTGAACTCTTTTTAATCGCCGTTGCTGGATGTTTCAATTAAAATGTGGTCCTCCTTCATTGCTTTCTTTGCATTTCTAGTTCATTAAGTATTCACAATTTTCAGCGCCTGTCAAAGTGTGGACAGACTAGCCACACTGGTTCGCTATGGCTGGTTTACCATGACTTAGCGACATGACATTTGCTCTACCTGGTGTCATAAACTTAACTTACTAGGTTATTGTGTTCTTACATGACCTTTCCATAGATGACACAACATGTGCATTAAGTTATTATTTTTTTTGCGAAAGCTTCTTCTGTAGAGGCAGTGAGTGCACTGAATAATCGAAGCTAGTATGCTCGAGAGTGCCAGGGGCTGTAGGACGAGGAAGGGTGCTGTAGTTATCTCGGGAGTGGCAGTCAGATTTTCAGAATGCTCCACCAGCGAGCAGGTGATGCTGCCATAATCTTTCTTAACTGCTGCCATGACATTATGACCATGCGCATTTATCGATCATATCATTCCTCCGGGCTTTCTCTATTACCTATGTGAAATGTTTTTAATCGCCATTGCTGGATCTTTCAGATAGTGACGTACTCCCTCTCGCTCCATTTTTTATGGATTACTAAGCTAACAAGTTATGAGATAGGTATCTCGATGTACCGTAACAACAGGATTTCGTCTTAAATCCCCGCTGCTTATAACTCACTCCGGTTCAACGCAACACCACAAGTATGTCTCTTCGTGGCCACTTGTAACATCGTGCGTCCTAAGCATTTTTGAGAATAATGCTACGCATGGATTTCTTCGCTTGTAGGGGCATAAAGGAAGAAAACTGCGCACTTGCGTCCAAGGAGAGACCAATTTTCAGAATTGCTTACGTAAACCGTTGTTCGGTTGTGTGAGTGCTAGATCATGGGAATTGGTACATGTCAACGGAGCTGCTTCATGATGACTGATGTTTACTAGCACAAAGGCTATTAGGGTCATTAAGCGCCAAAAAACTGGTGAATAGTCGACTAAATTAAGGTATTGATAATAGACAAATAATTCGTATATCAGCGCGTCATAAACACGCTGGCGTACTCTGTCGCGTTAAAGATAAAATAGGAAACTCGTAATTTTCATAAAATCATTTTTAGAGACACACTGCGTATGCCGAACGGTTAAAATTACTACACTCGTGATGTCAAAGTAGCACTTACTCGTCATGATTTACCAATGCCTGATGAGTCCGTGTCTTTTATTTTTGTTACAGAGAAATTATCGTACCGGATGTATTTCTCTCGTTCGCACACGAGACAATATTTGACAAGACGGATGAGAACTGCAGAATTTTAGTCCCACAATTCCTACAGGACCCCCGCACGTTGTCGCCGCAGCTACCTTTCGGGCACTCAATAGTAAGTGAACATTAGGTAAACTACCAACGTGATGCAACCGTGTCCGGTTTTAATGTGTTGGCATGTTTAGGGTACTTGACGCGATTTGCAGCGGCTATCTACCTATCTAGGTTTGTTCGTTTGTTTGCATCTATCTTTGTCCGTAACCGTTTTACCTCATACCTGAGTCGTAGGGTATTCAGTGGTCGAATGGATAGTGCATCGGCCTGCTGTGCTCAGGTAACAGAGTTCGAAACGAACCATCGGACTAACTTGGGTCACGGAGTCGGCTATTCACGGAGTCAGCAGGAGTCAGCAGTATGTGCCGTGTGCACATGCGTGCCGCTCTTCAACGAATCTCTTTCAGGAGGACATGGGTCACTGTAAGGTGAGGGACCGGGTAGGGACCACTGTTCGAAGAATCTCTTTGACGCCGGCATAGAGCACGGGGTATGGGCCACTCGGTTTGTTCTGGTGTTCAATGAACTTTGGAGTGGCCGCTATACAATGACGGAAGGGATCCCTAAAAAAATATTTGATGCTGAATGGAATCGAACCCACGTCACAAGGGTTCTCCAAGGACAGCAACCCGATGCGTTAGCAGACGGCGCCGCAAATGCGCAGGTTATGTGCCGCTTTTCAAAGAACGCCTTTCAGGCTTTAGCGAGCTGCCCCGTTAATGCACTGGGTATGTATCACTCTTTAATGAGCTTCTCGCCAACTTGACTCAATGAGTATGTGCCACTTAAGTGTGCGGCAAGCAAGGGGACGATTCTGAGTGTTCGCAGGCACCGGCGTGCCACGTTTCTCCTCTCGAAGGCCATGCGTGCACTTGTAGGCAGTGCCGCCAGGGGGCGTAGCGTGTCCAGAAAGAAGTGCGAGAGAGGAGCCGGGTTGCCGCATGACGCGATTAACCGCATTCGCATGCATCGGCCGGCGCCATGCATTTCGAAGGCCAAGCGCAGGCTTCACGGTGACGGCGCTAGATGGCGTCAATTGTTCTTAGGGAAGGGGGAAAGCGGAATCCCGCTGCAGCACACGCCACATACATAACTGGTTTCGATGGCATGCAATACGTTGCCTCGCGATATTGCTAAAGTGCTAACTCATCCCCGTCAACAGTCACCGTGAGCTGGGTTCTACCGCAATTTCTTCCCGGTGCGATGCTATATGGTTTAGGTTTAGCAGAGAGCTCCGGTGTAGTTTCAACTTCCTGAGGAGCTGTACGGAGCACTTAAATCTACGTAAACGAGCTTTTTTTTTCGTTATTTTCGCACTTCGAACCAGTCGAAACATGGCCACCGAGCTCAGCAGAGCAACGCCGTGGCCAATGGGCTGCCCGTCACGGTGTTTCAGTTGCTGTGGTGTTCGGATTCCTAGCACGAGGTCTCGGGTTAGGTTATCCGCTGTGGCTGTCACATTATGGTGGAAGTTGAATAGAAGAATACCTGAGTACCATGCTGCGCAGTAAACAACCACATGCAGTCAAAACCAGTCCAGAGTTCTCCACAAAGTCGTTGCTTGCAACTTTGTGTGCACTTTCAGGACGTTAATATTTCGATTTCTTTTGTTCGGTCTATTTACTCACCACTGATCAAAAAGGGCGCGTCGACATACATTAACAAAACTCTACGGTAATATTTAATCTCCTCGCGATGACAACCTTTTCTGCAGTCATGATAGAGCTCACCTTGATGAAACGTGACGTAACGTAACGCGTAGGGCAAAAAAATGCTGTCTCCAGGATGCAATTTCAGTTACTCTCGATGATCAGGAGATTGACCCCCACTGCGGAAATTTCGCTGTAAAACAACACAAACTTCTGTCGTGGAGGGAGCTTAGAAAGCAGGCCTTGACGTCATCGACCTTACCATGACGTCCTAACACAGAGCCAATTTAGCTGCCACCGTGCAGCAATACGACCACGTTTGATGACGTCAATAGTTTGAAAAAAGTAACAGGCAAGACTTCTGCGTGCGCTCGCTCTATGTGTACTCGCTGGTGACAGCCACAGTGACCGCAGAAACAATGCGAACCAATTTAACATGACGTCATCACACGTCGACCGCCTTAACATGGATATCAAAATTGTTTTGAAGAATCAAGTGTTAAAGTTATTTTTTGTTTAATATAACGCTTACCTGTCTATAGTCTTGAGTGTCGAGGGTATCGACCACCTGATAATAGAGAAAAAAACTGCCGCTGAGTTCTATTTGTCAGCAATTGCCGCTCAGCGCATATGAAGACAAATAATAGCTATGATGGTGCGAAAAAAAAAATAGTACGCTTAGCCCAGCACAAAATCTTTGATGATCTGCTGCACCCTTCTTCCTTATGCTCGCATGCAATGCTTCCGTCCTCATATCTGATATCTCTGTCCTGTGTCACAAAGAGTAAGTGTGCACGCCGACACGCTCAATTTGCAACTCATCTCCTTCCAGGGTCAGGCTGTGGAGCTTCTGAAATGCGTGTCGGACGCGCAAATTCAAACGAAGCTGGCCCTTTTTGTGACCCTGAATGGAAGATACTACAAGGCCGTTAACGAGAAGAACGTGTTCGACAAGTGCACCATGGCCAATATCAACGAAGAGGTCTTCAACTACAAAACTACCTCTCGGGTAGGCATATAAGCATTGCTTTGCCACTTCAACACTGAATAGAAGAAGTACCTGTTTTACGAGAGCTCATTCGTCAGTTTTTCTTTCAAGTTTACCTTTCCGTGCTTATTCCCCCGTGGTTCGGTGCGCATGGACGGTGTTCGACTTCACTTCGAGTAAAATTTGTCGATCTCGGAGGGAGGGTAACAGTAAACTATAGCAGAACTACAACTATGTCAATCACGCAGATCGTGCTACGAAAATAGGCCGATAGTAGAGACACTGAATAGTCAACTGGGTCGATTTCCAAGTTTATGCAACAAAATGAAGCCGATCGAAGAGACATTGTAATACATGTACTAAATTGGGCTGATCCCGGCGATGTTATAACCGAAACTGGGCCAATGCCAGCGATAGATGTAATAGTTTACTTGACCGATCCAGGAGCTAATGTAATTAGAATTGGCACAATACCTGAGTCGTGTAATTATTTAGTGAGCCGAGCGGCAATGGTTTAACCAGACTGCGCCAATATCAAAGGCAGATTCAAAGTTCACTGGGCTTCTCCCTGAGATGGCGTAGAAAAATTCAACAGACACTTCGTTATCCCTACGTGGAATTCGAAAGCATTGAGACCACCAAAGGTTCAGGGTTCGACTCCCACAAAGGTCATGGTTTTGAGTGCCTCAAATAAATATATCTTAATTATTTGTGGCTTGATTAACTTCGCCTTAATTAACACTAAAGTTCGTGTGTTCGACTTCCACTAATGGTCGTGTGTTAGGGGGCCGTAAGGAGCTCTATCCTAATTAAGCATGTGGCCTAATTATTTTACCGTAAATAACTCTGCCTTAATTAACTTCGTATTATTTACACAAATGGTCGTTGGTTCAAGTGCCGTGATGAAGTCTATCTTGATTAAACTGGCGTTAATATATAAAAACTACCTGAAATTATACTGTTCTGATCTTGTGATGCAAAAGATAAATACTTTTCAGAAGGCCTTCCTGCGCTACGGCATAATAATCCAAGAAAGTTCTGGAAAACAATAGGTCAGAAAAGTGTCAGCAATGATATTTTAATACAGAAATCCAACAACACCCCATACTCCGACGCTGACAGTCCGATATCATTTACCTCGTTTTTCACATCTGTTTTTACCAAAGAACAGAATTCTAACATTCCTTACGTACCTCATTTTGATTACCGCTACATGGCGCCAGTTGACATTACACTTGATGGCATTGTACATCTAATAAATAACCTTAAAGTTTCCTCTTCCTCCGGTGTAGACGAAATTAATTTTTTTTTAAATTGTTGCAGTTTCACCCGAAAGGCGAAGCATCAATTGCGATAGCAAATTAGTAGAGAGCTATACGGAGTAAGGATAGTAGTTTTATCAGCTGTATAAACTTGGACATGCAGCAGCACCAGCAACGCGCAGAACTGTTGTCGACGCCGTCGGCGTTTTGCCCGCGTTCGCACCGAACGCGCGCGGCGTTGGTGACTGTTGCCGGTGCCTCTGGGGGTGGCTCGGTGGTTTTCGACCAGATCATAATGGGACACTCGTCGAGCTGCGTCGGAAATCTTACTCACCTTCTCGCCTCGCAACGTTTTTATATAAATACGCATTTGGTGCCGCAGCTAAACGTCGCCTCCCCTCCCTCCCTCCCTCCCGTCCCCCCACAGCCTTTCGCGCGACGGAAAAAGTCGCGTTTGCTCTCTATATGGTGATTGTAAAGGAGGAAAGAGACGCTTAATTCTGCAGCCCTTCAGGGAGCACGGCGCAGAACGCGCGTTTGCTCTCCGAGGTGCGTTCTCTCCCCGTGAAAGCGCGCGTTCCTCGCGCCCTTTAACTCGTACATACAGCGTCCGGAGCGCGGCGACGATTTCATTGCCGTTGACGTCATACGGAACCTCATGGCGACGGCGACGCCGACGGCACAAAATCGCTTCGGAGTGTCCATGTAAATCCTATCGCGATAATACTAAAATACCATTTTCGTCTCCAGCTTCATCTTACTTTATATCTATAGGCAGTCGTTATTATCAAGTGAGCTCCCCACTGAATGAAAAACAGGAAAGGTAGTACCTGTGCTCAAAAGTAGCAATTAACATTCGCACGAAAATTATCGCCCCATCTCGCTAACATGCATCTGCTGCAAAATGCTTCAACACATTATTGCATCCCATATCTACAAGCACCCTGCAGTGTAATCATTTTCCCCCCAAACAGCATGGATTTAGAAAAAGCTTTTCCTGTGGGTCGCAATTATTTGAATTCACTACTGGCCTACATTACAACGTGAATATTAACTTACAAACCGACTGCATACTCCTGGACTTTGCTAAAGCATTTGATCGTGTAGCACAATGCCGACTAATATCTGAGCTGTCGGCGCTCAAATTAGATTCGCTAACCTTGTTATTGGTCCGTGACTTTGTTTCCAATCGCCAGCAGTTGACCGTTGTTAATAATTAGTCCTCTCCTCCCTCTGACGTCACATCAGGTGTGCCGCAAGGAAGCGTCCTCGCTCCAATACTATTCTTAATTTACATAAATCATATTCCAAATAATATCTCATCTTGTATAGGCAGATTTGCGGACGACTGCATTGTTTATCGTTCAATGAAAAATACTGACGACCAGCTTTCACTCCAATGTGACCTGGTTCGCATTACCAATTGGTGTAAAACATGGCTAATGACTCTGAACATTTCCAAATGTAACACAATCTTGTTTACCCGAAAATCAGCTGGTTCGCGTTTTCCTTACAACATTAATAAAAGTACATTGTCTAGAACCACACGGTACAAGTACCTATAGGCGTCCACCTCACACCAAAATATTTCGTGCGTTCATCATACAACCACTATTTATGCTAATGCTTCCAGATCATTAGGGTTTCTTCGCCGCAACCTACAAATCACTTCCCCTTACGTGCGTAAGCAAGTATATATAACATTTGTCAGACCGCAGTTTGAGTACGCTTCATCCGTCTGGTCACCTCATCAAAAATACTTAACAGACAAGCTAGAGCAGATCCAGAACCGAGCATGTCGTTTTATTTCGCGGAATTAAAATTATCAGTTCAGTGTAACCCAGATGAAGCGCGAACTTTCACTCCACCCGTTAAATAACCGTCCAGACGTTGCCCTTTTATCTCTGTTTCATAAATACGCGCGTGCCACTCGGTCACCCCTAGCACAAATACAACATCCCTCTCACTTATCGCATAGATAGATTACGTAATAACAACTGCTACACCCGCATTGCGGCACTACGCATGCTTTTATAATTCTCGTCACTGCCGCACGTCATCCGCCTGTGGAACGATCTTCCGGACTGCATCGTTCCGCAGCGCAGTTAACATCTTTCGCGAACATCTGCTCAAACACTTTATTAATAACACTCAGCACGTCCGTTTGTTCTTGTAATATATTCATGCAACTTGTCGTGTTTTTTTTGTTTTTTTTGTGCATTGTGCATAAAACTTTATGCATTTCCCTTATTGTGTTCCATGGTGCCTAGTCGTCGTCTTGTACTTCATATCATCATTTCAGAATTGCAGTATCTTGTAATCTTAGATACGAGTATATGACCACTAGTTTTGTACTTACCTCTATCTTGCAGTTTTTTGTTTTGTTTTTTTATTGTTATCCTAATATGTATTGACTTTTGTATTAACCCCCCTTACAGCAATGCCTCTGATGCGGCCTGTAAGGTATTTGTAAATAAATATATAAATAAATTATTAACTTCGCCCTAATTAACGTTGCCTTAATTGATGTCATCAACTGTCTCTATTGGATTACATGGACCTTTTGGACCATCTCCTGGTCACGCCAACGCCGACTACGCCGGATTTTCCGCCTCACGAGCCATGTAATGCTTTCGCATTAATAAATACTGGGATTATCACGGAGACACTACAAAAGTAAACTAGGCTGTTCTCCGAGTTGGCTGATCCCAGAGACAGTTCAATAAATTACTGGTTCCCTCCCAGTAGTGATCTAGCCAAAACTTGCAAGCAAGTTTTGGTTTAGTAGTTGACGTTGCTCATTCCGGGGATGGTGTAACCGATGATGCAATAGCTTGTTTGACCAATTCCGACAATAGTATAATCAAAACTGGGGCCATATAGCAGACAGTATTTTTATCTCTTTCCAGAGATGTTGTAATCAAAATTTATTTGATCCGAGAGACCGCGTAAATAGTAAACTGGGTATACCTCCAAGATGCCTGATCCCAGAAACAGTGGAATAGTAAATTCGGCTTATCACGGTTATGGGGTTATGGTTTAGCCAAAACTGGGCCAATATATCAGTGACACTTTAGTAGTTCATCCGGCTAATTCCGGATATTTTTCTTGATTCCGGGAATTTGCGACATCAAAAACAATGTAATAGTAAACTGGCCAGTACAGGTGATGTCGCAACGAAAACTGCGCCTAAATCAGTGAGTCGTAGTTTACTGGGCCAAAGCCGGAGATAGTGTAATCAAAACTGGGTTCATCTCGGAGATGTTGTATTAGAAAACTGGGCCGACCTCTAAGATGCCAATGCAAGAGATAGTGTAACAGTTTACTGAGCAAATCCCGGGTATGATGCACACAAAGCAGTGACAAAATCAGGACGCGTGTGTTACTTTACTGGGCCAATCCCGGAGATGGGGTCATCAAAACAGAAGCTAATCCAGAAACTGTAATGGACGGCGGTGACTTTGTGGGCCGATCATGACGCAAGTGAACAATACGTGTCATCGCAAAGGTTTCCATGTGGTTTGTAACGCGAGTCAATCAGGAAGGCTGAGCGATCCAGCAATCCTAATAAGTCTGTTCCATTACAACGGTTAAGCTGTAGAACATTCATCCAGATTTCTTTCCTGTTTCTTCCGGGTTTGGCGTCGCTGTCTAGTCCATTAGACGTGACGCAGTTGTCCCACACAACTGTGGCGCCGAGAGGGAACGCACAGATTATATTTACAAGAGAAGGAGCTTCACGCCCAATAGACTGATTCTAGGTCTCAGCGGATGGGTGGTGGGTGGTGTCACTGATTGATCACGTTTTAGTTGGAGGCCTTATGCACTGGAACGTCTCATACTTTTCTTCTTTTTTCTCTCTACCCAAAGATTTGCTCTGAAAGCTTCATAACCGGAGCGAAACCATTATTGCTCGCCGAATACGCGACTTACAAACTTGAAAATCCAAATTCAAAAGAATTGTACATGGTGGACAGCCCAGACTTACTTCAGCGAAAGGTAAGTATATAGCCATTACTGTAATTTTAGGTCGTTTTGCATGATTCGGCTACGCACTAGAAAGTAGTTCTGCCCCCTGTTAGGCGCAGTAAAGTGTCGTCCCAGCAGTTTACATGTCCCCAAAGTCGCCTAAGAAACGGGGCTTCAGATGCGGCCGCAAGCCGTGAACGATATTTCTGTCACATGCCATACGCCTCGCCATTTCGACAAATTTTTTTTTTTTTTGGGGGGGGGGGGGGGGGTCTCCTCTCGCGTAAGAAAAATGTTTTCCTTGTAAAATCCACAATAAGGGCAGCCAAAGGGCTCGATCTTCGTTATCGACAGCAGCACCAAGCCAACAGATAATGAAGTCAATTAAATATAGGAAATATAACTGTGGTTTTAATTGACGGAGGAAAATGACTGGAAATGGGAAATCGAAAGTGGACGAAAAGTCAACGAGGCCAATGGTGGCAGCCGAGCCTACCACGTGTTCCGCAATTCTCTTGGAATAATAGGTGGCGTCAAATTCACGCCCCGGTGACGACTCCCTACGAGTAGCACAAACCACACTCGAACAGTTTGCTTTCACGGACTGCTCCCACCGGAAGTAATCGCAGAGCCGGAAGCATTTCATGGGCGCCATGTATTCAACAACAACAATTGATCTAAGGCAGCTGTCCTTAGATCCAGTGTGTCTTGATTATTTGGGTGCATGTGTGTGCGTGTGTTGCTAAGATAGTGTCGATTGCTCTGAGACGACAGGTAATCACATTGAAATA